>NW_014577097.1:862066-872149 GCF_000485595.1 Priapulus caudatus | reverse complement strand
TGCGTTAATTGCCAAATGGGGAAAAAAATAGTTAAATAGATAAAGATCAAAAAATAAAAAATAAATGCATACATGAGGGCGCGCGTGCATGGATGTGGATCACTGATGTGGATGCATGTGGATTGTGGTCTGCTGAGCATTTAGGAAAACGATATCGATCAAAATATGGGTGATGAGGAATTGCGGTCACGCTTTATCTCGATCCTGGAGAGGGTCAGGAATGAAGTAAGTAACAAGTTAAGTTATATCTAAACTAACAGTTGACCTTAAACACCGTTAAGTTTGTTACTGTTAGAGTCCAAAGTCGTAACTCGTATTTTATGAGTCTGGCATATTCGACAATTCGTCTCAGCTACTAGTCTAAATCTAGTATTAACCGCCGGACCAGTGGAATTACATTGAGTCAAACTCAATCACTGAAACAGGTGGTACGAAGAAGTTATCAGTGCTTGAGTCTAATTCAATGTAATTCCACTGCCACGGGCGGTTACTGTGACGAATTATATGCCATGGGCCGGTTTCACGAAGCGTAGGCCTAATTATATAATCATTAATTCTACTCAGGAGCGTGATTAAATCAACTAATTATAATTAGTTGCTATAGTACTAGTAGTAGTATGTAGGAAAATGATAAGGGTGAAATTCAACCCACTGTACATGTATACACCTAGACTATGATCTTTCTTCTGACCATGTTTGTTCCATGGCATATGGGCATAGGATCCATTGGGAATTCATGAATTCAACCCACCAATTAGCTCCAAGAAACGGTATTGCTAGGGTTAGAATACCCTGGGTTAGAATACCCCCCTATACAACGTATATTGACGTTAGTCACACAGCCTGGTCGGGTTACCCGCCAATAAGATCGAATGTAGGCCTACCTGATGAAAACCTAGAAATACAAGGCCAAAAGGCGCACAACTATAGCCACGTGACACGTCTATCCTTTTCTGTTATTCCGATTATATGTATATGTTTTATAATATTTTTCCAATTGTCATTATGTAGGTATGCATGCCCATTCTTTTCTTTTTAAGATTTTATCTCCATCTGCTGGCCCGTCGTCAGCTGGTGCTGGCCCGTCGTCAGATGGTGCTGGCCCATCGTCAGATGGTGCAGGCCCGACGTCAGCTGGTGTTGGCCCGTCGTCAGATGGTGCTGGCCCGTCGTCAGATGGTGCTGGCCCGTCGACACACACAGTCTACAGTTCTGATGATGATTTTGCTGATCAGGTAAGTAAAATTATAAATTTTCAAAATGAATATATACTTGGAATTTTCAAGCAGTAGCATTTCTATGCAAAATGTAACAAACAAAATGTAACAAACAAAATGGTCATACTTCCTGCCTTCACCCTCTTTTTAGCATGTCAGCAGCATTTGCTGTTTTGGGGAATTGAGAAGATGTATGTATAATTAGACCAAGCTGACGCAGGCCCCAGTAATGGGTAATAAACCCGCACCCTCAGATTAGCAAAGCGGAGTTATAACGTCTGCATTTGCGAACAAATGTATAATGTATGTCTATAATGACCTTATGTTTATTAAATATTTAATCTAATTATTATTACATAAATTTATGTATATGTTGTAAAAATCTAATAACCATGCATTGTTTAAAAATAAAGATGAATTTTGGCTAATATAAGATTCATTTCTTTCCTAAGATTCCTTCTTTTACAGAGTAATGGCTTGAAATATGAATCAACATTAATATTAGATGTTAAAATAGTTTAGTACAATATTGACGAAATTCGGAAATATTAAGTGTTTTCTGTCTCAAAATTGGCCAACCTGGTTTACCAAGTGTGTTGAACATCACAACTGAGAAGCTGCGCCAAATATTTCTGCTAGCAGCTATAGCCCGCTACCATATTATATAAATATATATATATAATATATATATATATATATATATATATATATATATATATGGGCTAGGTGCGCGGCCCGTGTCGCATAGAACAATGATTACGGTCCCATATGTAGTGTTAGATGTTTGCTGAAGATTGCGCTGAAGCAATATCTATTTGCTTCTTTCTTTCAGTGGTTAAATGGTGAAGTTTTTTCCAAGATGCTGAAATAATCTTATGTATCGAGCGGCACATTGAATCATGGCAGAATCCATGGCATTCTTATTCTGTAGTTTCAACCAAGACTAGTCAATATCTTTCATAAATGATCAAGGAAAATTAAATGAAATTGTTACACTACATTACTTAGATGAAATGGATTAGATCAATGAGTAGTAGATAAAATGATAATTAGACTACAAAAACACCAATTCATTTAATAAAGAAATTTTTTTTTCTCCAGCCATCAGTTATGCGGCCATCTCTGTTCACAAAGAAGCCACAGAAGAAGAAGCAGCGTTCTGCTGCTGTTGCTGCCCAGCCTTCCAAGAAGAAGCGCTTCCCCTCAAGCAAGGCTATCACAAAGATGGTTGTGTGCATGGTGAATCCAACTGTACAAGGGAATGGAACAATTCATGTACCAACGCCATCCAAGATGACGGAATTTACCATCAGTGGGCTGACTGGCAACGTGAAGTTGTCTAAAGACATGTCTGCTGATGAGGTGGAGGCAGACATACAGTCATGTTTCTGGGAAACCATCCCAGATCTAGAATTCAAATACCTTAAGGTAAATCATGTCTGCTGATGAGGTGGAGGAAGCTAATCCCTTGTTCAGCATTGAATTAATGTAATGGCTGGTGCATGCAAAAATCCTTCAAGGGTCATAAATAGCATAATCCCTCCTCTCATCATAACTGAACAGGAAGGAGGATTTTCGATTAACAAATGTTAATGTGTGATACAATACACCATTCTGTAATATGTGCACATGTATGCGTGTGGGCAGACAATTATATTAGACAGTGTAAAATACAAGTGAAGCACTGTTTTGTGATAATAGTCAACAATAGCACAGCTTAGCAAGTGATATATTAGCAACAATAGCGGGCTATGGATTGAGAACTGGAAATAGTATAAACTAGTTACTGGAACTTGGAAAAATAAATCATGGTGTTTTGCTCATTAGAAAATTGGCTTCATCTTGTGAAGCCTGAAGGTCAAGAATGTGTAGGTCCTTAGATTATAAATTTAGTTGGACTTTCAAGGGACTGTGAATTCGCCCAGATTTCATGAGTACATGAAGTATATTGCTGTTTCAATTGTTCTTTTCAGATGCTCCCGGGCAGCAAGTGGCTGACAGAGCCGAGGGTAAGCCAGTCGATTACATTCAGTGGAGAAGAGGTGCTCAGCATTTGTGGGCAGGGCAAGCTGTACATCCAAACTAAGCAAACGCCTGTCAAGAATCTAGTGAGTTCACGTCTTAATTAGATAATTACTTACATTGCATTTAACTTATAAAAGATTTACATTTAGCATCAAATTGAAAAAAACCACTTTGATATTAAAGTCATTCCCTGTAGAATCTTGGCCCTCGACACTAAAACCTTTGATGTATGCATGTAATACTTAATGTAATTTATTTGCTTCTCGTTGACTTCAAGATGAATAAAATGCAGACTTTTTCATGGGTGTGCACAAGCTGGGATTTGGGAGGGGAAGATTAACACATTACGTTAGCACAATTTCTGGTTCCCAGACAAGATCGATGAAGTAATGCGATTAACGTTTAAACCATCAAAAATTAAAAGTTCACCACAAAGACATCAACTTGCCAGCTGGTATATGTTGCATGATGAACTTCGATACCATGATTTGCCCGTATGATACAGTATTTAACCAAATGGTTGAACCAAATATTACAATTTGTGTAATTTGGGTTGTTCCACAGGCAACCTTGATTACCTTATTAAGGGCACCTGCTGTGTGTAAAATCAATAGGAATATTTCACTTGTGTTTTGAGAGGGTTTGCCTTGTTCATTAAAAACATATTTTTGGTCGCTACGTGTAGGCCAACACTGATGATGATAATTTACCTGCTGTAAGCCTCAGCAGCACTACAAGCCCTTCACCATCAGCTCATCCTCGCTCCACTCGGAGCTGTGGGACTGCATCTGATCAAAGCACTGCAAGCTTTACTACAGCCTGTTCATCGTATCAGTGAGTGTGATTACAGAAATATTTTTGGTACTTTTTTTCATACATGTAGGCCTACCATCTCACTTATGATAATACATAACTTCACACACACATACGACTGTCTGCCTGGAAATCTGGTAATTTCCCTCTCACTTTACGATTAAACAAGAGTTCAGCTGGACTTCTCCCTGTAGTATGATGGTCAATGCCACGGTATTTCGTCACATACTTCCTGAGTTCCCTTTTCCAGTCTAACCCTTCTGCCTGAGCGATACGAATTTTTGTCATCAGCAACTTATTCTGGCGTTCTACCTCGCTATTTGCTTGCGCCCATTTTGCAGTAACCTTGAGGGCCGTGATCCGATTTTAATCACAATACTCCAGGAACTCTTCAGAACGAAACTGAGATCCGTTATCTGACTTGATAGTGATAGGGAGTCTATGACGACTGAATATCTCCTCCAAACTATCGATTATCTTTACAGCCAGGGTAGAGTTTAGGATATCGTATTCATAGAACCGACTATAGTAGTCAACTACGACAAGTATCGAATGTCCCGATGGAAATGGTCCCAGCTAGTCGATAGCGACATCCTGCCAGGGTCCATCCGCGACTAACTGACAACCATGACACGATCTACAATACTTATCGGCAGCTCTATCCATGCCTGGCCACCACACTTTGCTTCTTAGATTCTGTTTTGTCCCGACCACACCTAAATTCCCTTCGTGTGCCAAAGCTAGCACTTGTGGTCGTAACTTACTTGGTAATACAATACGAGTACCTCGTAGCACCAACTGTCCAATCACGCATAATTCTGCCACTATTGGTGCAAACGCTTTGCATTTCTCAAATCGACCCGTCTTTATTGCTTCTCGTAATACGATTAGTTCGTCGTCAGCTGCGGACATTTGTTCTACCTCACGTGTAGTTAACGCTCTTGGTGTCGCATTGCTGGCAACAAACCGCACATATTCCTCTGCACCATGTACATGCCCTGGTGCACTGGCCTTACCACTTAGAAGGCGTGACAATGAATCTGCTATATTCTTTGGTCCTGGTACATACACTACTTTGAACGTATACGGTTGGAGACGTAGCACCCATCTTTCAATTCGCGCACACGGCTGGGAACGCGGGCTGTAGATAGCCTCTAATGGTTTATGATCCGTCACTAAATCAAATTCCATACCATATATGTACGCATGAAATCTCTCGCATGCCCAAACTAGACCCAGCGCTTCACGCTCTGTCTGTGAATATCTACGTTCACAGTCGCTCAAACTACGACTCGCATAACATACTGGTACGAACTTCCCATTATGTTCCTGTACTAGCACAGCACCTAGACAAACTGGACTAGCATCAGCTATCACCTTAGTGGGGGCATCTTTATCAAAGTAAGCCAACGTTATTGCTTTAGCGAGAATGTCCTTCAAAGCCTGGAATGATGCTTTCTGCTCGGGACCAAAGTTGAATGGTACATCCTTACGAGTCAGTTTCCTCAGTGGCTCAGAAATGGTCGCGAACTGCGGTATAAACTTGCCACTATAACACACTAGACCTAAAAAGCTTCGCACCTCTGATGCACTCGCTGGCTCTCGCGCTTCCATCACAGCTTTTACCCTGTCCTCAGTAGGACCTATACCCTTCTCGGATAGTAGTATCCCCATGAATACAAGCTGATCCATATCAAATTGACATTTGTCGGGATTCAGTGTTAGTCCGCTGGACTGCAGCCGTTTCATAACTGCATGTAGCTGTCTATCATGTGTTTCTTTATTAGGTCCATGCACTATGATATCGTCAGAGATATTTCCCACACCCTCGATGCCTGCTAACGCTGTTGCTATCTCGTGTTGATATTGCTCGCTGGCGGAACATACACCAAACAATCATCTTTTATAGCGATACAGCCCTGAATGAGTGGCGAATGTGGTGATTTCGCAACACTCTGGAGACAGCTCCAACTGGTGATAACCCCACTTTAAATCTAATCTGCTGAACACTTTTGACCCATTCATATTTTGCAGCAGTTTATCCACGGTGGGTATGGGGTATCTGCCACGAATAACTGCCTCATTTGCTCTACGCATATCAAGACACAGCCTTATGTCACCTGCCGCTTTCGGGACGACTACGACTGGATTTACCCAAGGTGTGGGACCATCGACTGGTTCAATGATGTCTAGATCCAGTAATTCTTTTATCTTTCCATCTACCTTATCCCTCAAATTGAATGGGGTTCGCCTCAAGGGTTGTGCTACTGGCGGTACAGTGTGATCAATGTGGATAATTACTTGCCTAGTTTTCAATTTTCCAACACCGTGGAACACATCCGGATACAGTCGTTGGATATCACTGGCTACATCGCTTAGTGCTGCAATCTCAATGCCAATTTTCAGGACACCTAACTTCGTCGCCGTATCTCTACCAAGCAACGGTACACCTTTCCCTTTAATTACCAGGAACTCAGCTTCAGCGACTTTTCCCCCGGCCTGAATAACACAGTCAAACCTTCCCTTTACTGGCAATGGTTTATCAGAGCCATAGGGGAACAGTTTCCTCACTGTAGTACTAGCCACAGACTTGCACTTTATCTTTCTAGATTTTAATTCCTCCCAGGTTTCCTCATCGACGATGTTACTGGTCGCACCTGAATCCACCAACATTGCTAAATCCGCACCACCAACACATGTCGTAAGCATACTTGATTTACAACCAGACACAGTGAATGCATAATCTGAATTACAGGGGTCATTAGGACTTTCACTAACTAAATTTACCCCCGACCTAGACTTTGTCCTACACACTTTAGCAAAATGATCTTTCCCTTTGCACTTCCTACATGACTGACCTTTTGCTGGACATTTCGGATCGCTCCCAAAATGACCAGTTAATCCGCATCTATAACAAGCCTTATCTCTATTAACAGTAACAGTCTTATTATCGGATTTACTCCATGCTCTCCGTTGTTGTGGCTTCCAGTGTCCACTCCTCTCACCGATTCTGTTGACAGTTTCGCCGCTATTTGCCGTCGAAAGTGCCGCCATTTGGCCCTCCACCATCTCGCACTGGTCTGCCACTTGTATGGCACGGCCTAATGTCAATGCCTGGCCTTCTTCCAGCAGCTTCCTCCTAACGTAATCCGACGAGCACTTGCTCAGCACACTGTCTCTGATCTGATTCTCAATATCGCTGCCAAAATTACAGTCTCTCGCCGCCTTCCTCAAACGTGTGACAAATTGTTGCACAGTCTCACCTGGTTTCTGAGTGATCCGGTGAAATGTCTGTCTCGCAAACGCTGAATTTACTTGGGGCACGAAATAAGTGTTCAATGCCGTCACTGCTGTAACATAGTCCGTGACTCCTCCGGTGGCTGGTAATGTAGAAAACACGTCCTGCACATCAAGTCCGGCAGAGTGAAGTAACAATGCTCTTCTCCTTTGCTTCGTAGTATTGTCCGTATCTTCGTTAACGATAAGACCTTTCCCATCAGCATACAGTTCGAACACTGTTAGCCATCGCATCCAGCGTGGACCGCACGTAGCCGGGTCAGAGTAGCAGTCAAACGTCGGTATCTTATTTATCTCCATTCCAGATAATTTCCTTCACCAAAATAGTATTTTCCTCGTCGCCAGTGTTGTATCTCTCTTAGTGCATGAATTAGAGTAGATATTTTTACCTCACATCACTCTTACTCCAATAAATTAGAGGACGCAGATATGTGAAACTCAACCACCACCTTTATTCCTAGAATCCAGAGAGTGCTCCTTCCCGCCAAAACGATACCTCAACAATAGAACATTACACGCGTAGCCCTGTATCAGTTGTAAACAATATATAGACCCCTTGCACGTGACGTCATCAAAACAAAGGCGGCCATGTTGGCATCATTGATGCGACCGTGCAACGTGGTTACAGCGTGGAAAGTTCAGTTTAGAGAGATCTTATAATACACATTCATGTTTGTCTATTGCCAAGACTTCGACAATATTTACCGTATGTACCGGTAGTACATATAAGTGTGTATTCCATTGGATACGTTGTTGTTATCGTCTGTAAAGCAAGGTTTAGCTTCTAAAGTATATTATATAATTTGATTCTACACATAATTAATGATATTTAGAATGCAGTTTCTCATCTTTGTGATTCCTTTTTTTCCCCAAACTATATATAATTTTTTATATTTTATCCATTTTATCAGAGCCTACCTTGATGCGATCTATGAGGAAGGAGGTCATGACAGCAATGATGACGAAGAACTGGAGGAATTATTAAGTGTGCAAGAATATGCAGTGACAACTCTGTAAGTATATGTGACCCACGAGACAATAGGTATTAAGAAAGATATATTAAAAGTAAATACAATAAGATAAGATTAAAAATTAAAATTATTGTCTTCTACCTGTATTGACTTTATTGTCATGGTGATGCATAAAATAATGATGGGCTCAAAAATACGCTCATGCGTAATCAGTTAAGTTATTTAATTAATTAGCATGAGCATGTAACTATTTGTAATTGCCAAAATAAAACTCATTAAACGATAAAGGGGGAGAAATGTTGATTTTAAAAATTCGCTCCATTTAATTGCCCTTAATTGCTCCCTGATCCTATATGGACCAAACTTTGTTAAAATGGTGGCCCTTTCCCTCAAGAGGGGGATGTCCCCATGTAAATACTTTGTAGCTAATGGAACCCCATATACCTACTAAAGTTATATCTTCTTTTCAAGAGCTGTGCACATTTGGGACTTGCAGTTGTTAAAATTGTGGCCCTGCCCTCAAAGGGCACCCCCAAATTAATCCCCATATAATAGAAATTTATGTACTCAGGACTTTGCGTATTGACAGTCATTTATCTGCTCAAGAAGACAAGAACTAACGAACGGATTTTGACCAAACCGGACAGGACATTAATGGTGTTTGCATGGTGTCTTAACAAATGGAGCCATCGAAAATTCTACTCCTGTAAATGCCCTCTTTCCACATATCTTCGGTTTTGTTAATTTGTTTTATCTAGACATGATGTACTGCAAATTCTTGCTTACTTTGCACATTATATCGAGACACTTTTTTTTATTGAACAAAAATAATGGATGAACATCAAAAGCATTTATTTCAATGCACTAAAAGGTCTGACACGGACTTAAAGGAACAGATGGCAGAGTGGAGGAGCATGTTAGATGAAGAAGGTGTACCAATCAGGATTATGGTCAGGAGGCAGTACTTGTTAGAGGATGGCAGACGTGCCTTTAGAGGTAAAGTGCTACTTTTTTTAAATAGAAGAATGTAGCTCTTTATAAGAAGTCAAAAAAGGAAGTTTGTTAAATATGTTTGCATAAACTCTCCCGAATGATTACAATGTACAGGGCCATTGCACCTTTAGAGATTAAGTTTTGAGTTACCTGTTTTATTAAAAAATGCTGGAATGCCAGCCGATATAGATACTGTACCATTCATGTTATTTTCATTTTGAATAATATTTAATTTAATTTTTGCCAACAACTCAGAGAAAAGTTTTGAGGGAAATAACAGTTTAATTGGGAATTTAATAATTTTGTTTTGTTTCAGGTGACAGGATCAAAGCCAACAACAAAGTCAACGTGTATTTCGTTGGTGAAGCAGGCATCGACACAGGTGGTCTGACCCGAGAGTTTTTCAACCTAATTCTGCCAAAGTTGAGAGAGAGCGGTTTGTTCACTGGAGAAGTAGGTTAGTACCTCTAAAATATGCCATTATAGCAGTTTCAAAGTCCCGTATTTGGTTAAAAGAATCGCATTTTCCACAACAATCTAACAAACAAATCTGGTCTCATAAAAGTTCACAAACGTTCTTTCTGTCAAAATTATAAGAAAATGAAAGTGTTAATGACACTGTAGCTCACCACAAAAAAGGACACAAATGAGTGAGTGAGAAGAAGTCCGTTTTAATGGCTCGGTTCCGCGATCAGAGTTATCGCGACATGATTCCCGTAGGTGGCGCTACGGATATACTACTTCCGGGTAGTACAGCTGACAGTGAA
>NW_014577097.1:848889-861746 GCF_000485595.1 Priapulus caudatus | reverse complement strand
CCAGTAGGCAAATTATTGGCACTATGTAGTCCTTAACAAAATATTTATTTCAATTTTACCAAATAACACATATTTTGGCAAAGCGAAGAAGGGGTATAATACTATTTCGGGTGATAACACAGAGATGGCCGAGAGTTATACACTGCTATCACATTTTTTTCATATCTAGGGACATATATCTTGCTAAAAATCACAATGAGCCTTACTCCATCTGTATGGTACCGACCAACCCCCTTGGCTCATAGCCTATATGCTTTGACTTAGATTATTTATACTCCAAATTATTCATTCAAATCATTTAGTGTAACTTCAACGCTACAGTGCGTCAATAAACTCAATATTCACAGAGAGTATAGATAAGACATGTGTCTATAGGTATAGAAATGTAACTCAAATCGTTCGCGAGATATTAGAGTAAGTACACTATACGGGCCATAGCTGCGCGTATATATTATCCTATGACAATACAGTGCGTATATTTTTGGTAATTAATTAAACTATTCATGCTTCAAAAAACTCAAAATTTACAGAGACCATAGCTCTAAGAGATGTGTTTATAGGTATGTAGAATTTTAGAAATGTAACTCAAATCCTTCGCAAGATATTAGAGTTAGTACACTATCCTACGGCCCATAGCCGCGCATATATATTAGCCTATGAGCGATACTGTGCGTATATTTTTGGTAATTAATTAAACTATTTGTGATTTAATAAACTCAAAAATCACGGGGATTATAGCTAAGACATACATGTGCGAGATATGAGAGTTAATACACTTTCATGCCGCCTATAGCGCAATAGCATATGCACGTGGGGGGGGGGTTAACAGCTGTATACAATGCACCAGTACAGGCGGGCACGGTTCGGACACTTAATCATCTGTAATTCCCTTCTAAGGAATATCTACATTGGGCACCCCCTCT
Organism: Priapulus caudatus; assembly: GCF_000485595.1. Taxonomy (NCBI): domain Eukaryota; kingdom Metazoa; phylum Priapulida; class Priapulimorpha; order Priapulimorphida; family Priapulidae; genus Priapulus; species Priapulus caudatus. The sequence goes on along the minus strand of NW_014577097.1, from coordinate 860,823 downwards.
AATATTTATAGTACTGCCATAGGCTACAACTGTGCCAAGTGTGATGCTTTTGTCAGCTCTGTAACGATCATGAAGCTAAGGGACCTGACCATAGAGTATCAGGAGAGTATAATATAAACTGTGTAAATATAATATATATTATACACTCGTGATAGTCGCACAGGGTTGCATGTCAGTGATGCATATACCAATGCAGGGTTTTTTTTTCATCTCGCCTTAAGGTGACATTACTAAGTGCAATTAGAAAGGTGACATTGATGCAATTTCTAAAAGATGAATTTTGCATTGTGATGTGATCTAGTAAAGGCTAACTCAGGTCGCCCTTACGACCTAGTCGCCGACAAAATTTGAAGATCGTACGTCAAAAACTGGCCAGATCGCCGATAAAAGCATCGGCGACTAAACTCGACATGAGTTCTCTTATGATCGAAAATACGGTTGCCGACTGCGATCGCAGGAATAGAAACGGTTCCATTTTCTATGTGGCGGTCGGCGACAAATCGTGAGTGGCAGCCAATCACCGCTACGTGTCGAGTCACATGATTAGCAAGTCACGTGATTAACAAAATGCCAGCCTACACAGCAGTTTACAAGAATGGATTATTGCACAAACTCTCCGTATATCAAGTTTTCCGTATATAACAGACAATTTTTTTAATTCTTTTTCTGCACATGATTATAACGATTTTCAGAAAATTGAGGATAGATTTACGAAGTTACCTGATCTTTACTGGTAAGCGCCATTTTGTTGGTCATGTGACTCGTTTTATGTAGACTGGTCCCGGAGTCAAGCTTGCTCTGTTTGTGTTAAAGGGACAGTAGCCTCTAGGATTTTACTGCATACAACTGTACTTACTGTATAACAAATCGTCTATACCCACATGTATTTGTCACCAGATACTTAATTAATTATTTACACATCAACGCTACGAAATTTGAACGGCGCCATGACACCCGCGACCGTGCTGCCACCCTGAAAAAGTTGCGTATTTGCATTTTTTTATTTTGCAGGCTAAATGACGAGGGCTAATCACAAAAGTGCAATTATATTTATACCTAAATGCTATTTAACCGAACGATGATTTCATTTTAGGGCAAATTTATACCAATATTATAACTGAAAACTATATGTCGTTTATAAAATATTACAAATCCTTTTGCTTTTAAATGAATAAACACCCTCGGTCTGTAGCCCTTGGCTGGAAAGTGGTTTTGCGCAACTTCTCAGATCGTGCGCTTTGAGTGGCGCCACCGTCGTTGTAATCAAACTGTAGTCGTTAGTTTTAAAACATTTTTTTTAAATATTTCTAATGGTGATTGAACCATGAAACTTTTTATGTAGCGCAATTATAACCTAAATTAGCTGAAAATAACCCTAGAACCTAGAGGTTACTGTTCCTTTAAAGAACTGCTTGTGCTAGTACAAATACTGGGGCCGCAAACCCGTCTACGTTTCCTGCAGAACGCTACGATGTAGTCGCTGGATATCTTCTGCTGCCAGGCGACTGTGCACTTATAGATGAGAGCTATGTGCGCCGAGAGATGCGTGAATAAACTTAGAAATATAATAAACAAGTGCCGCAGAACGACAGGGCTCATCTGGTGTCTGGGGTTCTGCTGATAAATTCATTTGTGCATAGCAAGACGTCCTATACATACGTTCCTTTCTAACCCCAAAAAACAACACTTAAAACTAGTGTAATAAAATTCTGATAGATGGCGGGCCGCTATCAAAGGCATCATTGCATCGGTCAGCAAAAGCATTGCAGCAATGGCAGCTGTCAGTGTGACGACGGATTGCAAAAATCAGGAGCGAATAATTACCATATTATTACTATACATAACGTGCGTTCTATGGTGTCAGGTAATAAGGTACATTAAACCCCTTGTGATGCACATCTGGCTCGTTAAAAATAGCTCAATGGTTGATACAACCAGAGGCAGAGCAGCTCGTGCAAGATTACAATTTACAGCAATACGATAGCAAATATCTCTAAACTAATTTCAGTACAAGGTAGGCCAGTGATTAGTGGACCGAATAAGCTCAAGAACGTACACACTTGCGTCTATATTGGTGCCAAAATTTGATGAGAAAATTAAGTCTGGGAAATCCGCAGCCTCACTCTTGGGTAATTATTTGAGTGCTAGTGACTGTATTCCAACTATGCATAATGTACACTACAGAATCTTATAAATATAAGTCATGTCATTATCTCCTAAGTAAGCGTTGTTCAAGTAAGAGTTATGTGTGGAATTTCACTGTAAAATGGAAGTTTTCCACACCCACAGGTACTCGCCAACGCAGTTGAGAAACAAATCCATGTTTAACCCTCCTCTTGAGAGTCAAAAGGTTATCCAACACTTACTCTTCGCATGTCAGCGGAAAGTACATTTCATGGTCCTTTCAATAAAGCCATAAAAATGCTAGGTCACCGCTGAAACAAAAAAGTTTTTCAATTACTGTTAGTTCCCGACCGCCGAGAGCGGTTAAGCCGCGCACTTCGCGGGACTGGCGCACGCGAGCGCGCGGGTGTTGTATGTAGCATCTCGCACTGCCCGCTATACAAATTCGCTAGGCGAGCGCGCGAATCCGTATAGCGGGAAGCGTAACATCCAAGTTTTCCGTCCTAACGTCCACAGCCACGCGCTTGACTACGGCGGCCTTGGCGAGGCATTCCTGCTGCTGCTGCTTTGCTGCTCCAGGCCGCGCTGCAGCAGGGACCAGTATTTGGTGCTGCTGCTGGTTTGCCACGCCAGCCACGCCGGCTTTTAATTTTTAATGTTATCTTATTGTATTTACTTTTAATATATCTTTCTAATACCTATTGTCTCGTGGGTCACATATACTTACAGAGTTGTCACTGCATACTCTTGCACACTTAATTCCTCCAGTTCTTCGTCATCATTGCTGTCATAACCTCCTTCCTCATGGATCGCATCAAGGTAGGCTCTGATAAAATGGATAAAATATAAAAATTCAATACAGTTTGGGGAAAAAAGGAATCACAAAGAATGAAACTGATCGAATATATCATTAATTATGTGTAGAATCAAATTATATAAAATACTTAGAAGCTACTTGCTTTACAGACGATAACACAACCTATCCAATGGAATACACACTTATATGTACTACCGGTACATACGGTAAATATTGTCGGAGTCTTGGCAATAGACAAACATGAATGTGTATTATAAGTGTGTATGCGCGTGTGTGTGTGTGTGTGTGTGTGCGAGCGTGCGTGCGTGGGTGCGTGCGTGTGTGTGTGTGAAGTTATGTATTATCATAAGTGAGATGGTAGGCCTACATGTATGAAAAAAACTACCAAAAATATTTCTGTAATCACACTCACTGATACGATGAACAGGCTGTACTAATTGTTCTCGACTGGCTGGTGCACAAGCTTGCAGTGCTTTCATCAGATGCAGTCCCACAGCTCCGAGTGGAGCGAGGATGAGCTGATGGTGGGGGGCTTGTAGTGCTGCTGAGGCTTACAGCAGGTAAATTATCATCATCAGTGTTGGCCTACACGTAGCGACCAAAAATATGTTTTTAATGAACAAGGCAAACCCTCTCTAAACACAAGTGAAATATTCCTATTGATTTTACACACAGCGGATGCCCTTAATAGGGGTAATCAAGGTTGCCTGTGGAACAACCCAAATTACACAAATTGTAATATTTGGTTCAACCATTTGATTAAATACTGTATCATACGGGCAAATCATGGTATCGAAGTTCATCATGCAACATATACCAGCTGGCAAGTTGATGTCTTTGTGGTAAACTTTTAATTTTTGTTGGTTTAAACTTTAATCGCATTTCATCGATCTTGCATGTCTGGGAACCAGAAATTGTGCTAACGTAATGTGTTAATCTGGTTAAACTTTCCCCTCCCAAATCCCAGCTTGTGCACACCCATGATAAAGTCTGCATTATCATCTTCAGTGCAATCTTCAGCAAACATCTAACACCTACTGCTCTAACAAACATCGTAACACTACCTCTCCAAAGTTTCCTGCCACTAGCTTGCGTTATCAACTGAAGCGATTCTCTCGATATCTCCCACAGTCGCCGGGTTGCTTGGATACTGTCCCACATTGCGGCTTGGGGTTTTGAAGGAACGGTAATGTCCGATTGACAAGCGACCATCTGCATCTCTGTCGCAAAGTAGCAATCAATGCATTAACCCACAATAGTTTCAAATATAGCACAGTATACGAAGACTGAATGTTTGAAAAATCATGAATAGATTGATGGGCGAGAAAAGACAGGAACGGAGAGAGTGAAAGCGCAGAACGCGGAATTAGACGTGACCGCGAAAACAGAGACAAGTGGAGTTGAGAATAGGTCACTTAAGCGTTGAGTGGGAAAAGGAAGAAGCTACGGAGGAGGAAACGATTTCCGTACCTCTATAGTAGTTTACCAAATCTTTCAATGACGTCGAATGCCCGCGTGGTTTATCGTAGAATCCTCGCCTTATATCCAGATTGCCGAATCTTGTATGTTTACTACGGTCCCCGCATTTAGGATCATTATCAAGGACGACAATTGAAAAGCATCTGTAGACAAAGAAACGTGACAAATGGCTTAACACAGAATCGCCTGCGCAACAGTATAGACTTTAACGCCATACTCACGTCCAAGTACATAGATATATATACTATATATATATATATATATATGAATATATTATAATATATATATAGCTACGAGACATAACACATCGCCATATATAATCCCCTCTATTGTAGTGTCTCGACGTTTTCGAACATCTTCATATGTTCATGCCAGCATTCAATTCAATATTCGGTATATTGTTGGCTCTATAGTCTTAGTTGAATAGCCATAAACTCCTGACGCATAACAGCATAACAACAATCTAATCACTTAATGTATTATCTCAGTAATACTAACCTACCATTGTGCTAAACTACAGCTATGATCAAAACGAGCGCAAACCAAATTCCGCTAGCCTCCTCTTCAATGAGTTAGGCCCTTCACTCCATGAGCCCTAGCCAATCTGCCTGTACCAGCCAGCCAGCCAGCTTATTCATATTATATTTAGTGAGTGTAACGTTTATTCGCATATAACTGTATAGGATTTCCCGTTACATACCTGTGTAGTTCGCCTTCCCTCACTAGGAATGGTGCAACAATCGTTTCCGGGAGTCTGCAGTGCGTTTCCTGCTTCTTTTTCCAATTCTCCCCAATACCAACTGAAATCACAACATTATTAGTCTAATGCGACCATTTAACCCGCACACACGTACGCCACGCACGCATGCCACGCACGCATACACACCAACAAACATGCGATAGCCTAAACAAAATTTCGAGGTTGAAACCCTCTCCAGTCTGCTTATGCTAATGATGAGCGCGCCGTCAGATTCCATTTCAACTGCTTCAGCGTATAAATAATATATTGCACAACACTGCAGCCTGGATTGCGATATGCTGCATTTATGCGGCTGTCTCCAGCTAATGCCAGCGTATTTAATTTTTGCGTACATCGTCACTCTGAATCACATAGTTAAAGATACTCCTTAGGTACACAACAAGCTTTGTGTGCAGGGAGTATCTCGAAACACCTAATCCTTCTTAATAGAAGCTAACTGTGTTATAATTATTGTATATATTTTGTGTAATATTATTGGTAATATAGATTGTGTAATATTATGTGCGTAATATTATTGTGTATATATTATCTGGTGGTAATATATTGTCGTAATATGTATTGTGTAATAATTATTATTGTTTTTAATAATTGTGTTTATAAGTTGTAAGTAATTATGGACGCGTGTCTCTCAACTATCCCAATGCGTGGGATTGTACTCTAGCTCTTCGTGTTCACTGTTGCACAACTGCTACGTAGTTGCTTGGATGGTAGCCTGATGCTGACTGGTATATGTGCTTCTGGCTGCTACCAATCCGATCGCTGCAGTCCATAAAAATTAACAAGATATGAATGATCGGAAAACCAGGTTACTTTGAAACAGGTGACAAGCATATAAAAGGAACAGTAGCCTCTAGGTTCTAGGGTTATTTTCAGCCTAATTTAGGTTATAATTGCGCCTACATAAAAAGTTCATGGTTCAATCACCATTTCAAAGTATCACCTACCAACAATACTGATGTGCCTCTTTAGCGACTGTGTCCAGAACTTGCTTACGCCAATAATACTTGGTGTAGAATGAAAAATTCCGACCACAAAAAAATAACTACGAAACGATCATTACGAGCCTGTTATATGCGATGGTGATGATTGTAGAATGCTACTTACTCACGATTCAGAACTTCCAGTCTATCACCTTTCTGGAAACTGAGCGTCGTCCAGTGCCGCGCCGCCCTCATAGCTGTTATAGGGCTTGCACGATATCTGATAATTTCACACACGACTAGCATATATATATACTAGCTATTACCCGTCTTCCAGACGGTTGAGTGGGGTATGATTTGAGCAAGGCCGTTTAATCATTTACTCTCCCTTTTACGCTGAGGATGTATTTACAGTAAATACCTGATTATGTAGACTCTGAGTCATATCATCAATATTTGTTTAAAAGATAGTAGCTAAATATATATAAAATCTGAAATTTTACCTAAAATTACAGACAATTTTTCAATAAAGAGAAAGGATGGTAATTTCATAGTACAATTTCACCTTCTTTAAGATATTATTTTTGAAAAGTCATTCTGGTACGATGCATTATTAATAGTCAAATTCTCAAAAAAAGCAAAATGCATTGAGTAGTTTGAAGATATACTGTTCTGAAGTCTCAGTGGACGGCGGCGGCAGGCGTTACAACCTACCGTTGTCAAATGATTTGCCCACATCACGCGCGCACGCACACACACACCGCATTCACATACACACGGCGCATGCGCAGGACAATCACTACGGCGACCCACACGCACACACATACCAAGTTATCACCACACTTATTACACGCACATGGCACACGCACACACACGCATACAACATACACACACACGCAGGGCCCGATAGCCAGCCTTTCTGATTGCGGCGGGGGGGGCTTCGTTTTCAATGTTGTGCCATTGCTCGCCAGGGCGTGTACAGGATTTGTACCAGGCGCGCGGTCTAACTGGCTAACCATAGTTCGGAGAACACGCGAACGGGGGTCTGGGGGGCCCTAACCCCCATAAAATGTTGTAAAATTTACACCCCTCAATGCGTTTGTCTGCGCGAGAAGGGGGGCGTCGCGACTCCTCGGGACCCCCCCTGTACACGCCCCTGCTCTCGGGCGCGAAAGCGACCAGGCGAGGGCAGCAACACCGCAGGGCGGGAGGCCGTTGCGGAGGGGGTCCGAGCGTGTTCAGCTGTTCACCCTCCCGCATCGATGGAGATTTTAATAATCATTCTCACTAAATGAGCGACCTGAGGTGAGAATTCTTGCAAATTTTCAAAAAAAAATTTTTTTGTTGGGCGAGGGGCTCGGGGGTTCGCTTCGAACCCCCGAACCACCCCTCGCGCTACGGGCCTGGCACACGCACACGCATCACGCACACACAGCGTATAACATACAATACACAACGCCACACGCACACGCACACGCACACGCACATGCCACACGCACACGCACACACGCACACACGCACACACATACACACACATACAACTGCAGCCGTATTCTCGTTGCGGTTGTATAGTCTTAAATTTTGCTCTCACACTTAGTGCGCGCAGGTAATGGCATGTTTATACACCAGCCGCGCAATGTCTTTGGTGGTGGCGTGTGTGCGCAGTGCCAGTTGTGTGCGTGCTGCGTGCGTTCAGTGCGTGCCGTTTAGTGCTGGCTTCGTGCCTATTGCTAGCGTGAAGGATCGACCTAATTAAATGCTATTATTATACTTTAATCTACATTTTAGCTATAGCCACATTATCATTAAAACCCGTGAGAAACACGGTTAATACGTTTAACACAATTTCAAAAAAGTTGGTATATATAGTGTGGTAGTGTGTGTGCTCTCTTAAACAATCGAACGGCTCTAAAAATGTCAGCGCACCCATACCCACATTTACACACACTACGGCGCGCGCATCACACACACACGCACACCCGCACACGCAACACGCACACGCACACATACGATACACACACACACACACACACACACACACAAACACACCACACACACACACACACACACAACACACACACACACACACACGCACACACGACACGCACACACACACGCACACACATCACGCACACACACACACACACACACACACACTCACACCACACACTCACACACATACAATACATACATACATGCTACAGTTGTACACACACGCACACACACACGCAGCACACACACACGCACACACAACACACACCACACACACACACACCAGCACACACTCACACACACACACATCACACACACACACACCACACACACACACACACACACACACACACACACACACACACACACAACATACAATACATACATGGTACAGTTTGCTACACACGCGCGCAACACTTGCAGGGCTGCGTGCGGTAGCCAGTTGATTCACATCCTGTGCATGTGGACGCGCATGCGGATTTGCGCCGATCTTAGAAAATTCTGGTGCGGGACCGTTGCGATGAGCACGCACTCACAAACAAGGTGATTCACGTACTCTGCTTGCGACTGCGATGCCGCATGCGGATTTGCGTATCTTAAAAGTTGGTGCGGTTTTGCGCGATGATGCCGAGAGTTTCTTCGGCATAACTTTTTTAGAAATTGCCTGAAAAAAGTCACTTGTAAACCGTCGAAAAAATTCGCTGTCTACGTTAGCGTGAATCTAGTCGCGACGCCCAGAAAGTAGGCAAGGCTCGATTCGCGGCTGGCACACGCGCACGGTTTCGGAGGCAGATACGTAAATAACGACAATGGCCTCCTGTCCCACTATTATATAGGAGTTATACAATATGTATTATATATATATATAATATATTATATATATATAATATTATATATTTATATTATATTATATATTATATATATAGTATTTATATATTATAGATTATATAGTATATATTATATATTATATATTAAACTATTATATATTAATATATATATATTATATTATAATTATTTTATTTTATATTACTTATATTATATATTATATATTATTATATATATATTATATATATTATATATTATATATTATATATTATATATTATATATTATATATTATATATTATATATTATATATAACGCGCATATTCGGGAGCAATATATAAGACGTCGCCTAACAGAGAGTTCGTAAGATTGGTCGTAGTTAATTATTTCCAACCATTTGATGTTTGTTTATGTGAACAACTTGCTTAACATGTAGATGCGCAGTCATCAGTATCATCCACTAATTAATGCAGACGTGAATGTTACGACAATCAGATGAGCAACTCTTATCTCTAACAATCTATATTATCTCTATATCTCTACACTATATCTCTATATCTCTATATCTCTATATCTCTACATCTATATATCTATATATCTCTATATCTATATCTATATATCTATGACAAACTATATATATTGCATACAGCTCACAACAAACTGCATCGAGTTTTTGGGCATTTAGACATCCTCGTAACACCGTATATATATATCATTTTTAATATAACACGACCTACTCATTGGCGGCTCCTGCACATGTTGAGGGAAAGGCAAGGGATCTCTCGCTGGCAACGCCGTAGGTTCAATGGTCGTGGAAACTTGTCCCATCTCGTGGTTGTGCACAACAGGCCGGCCACGGTCTCTGCTTACAGCACACAGAGATGAGAGATGAGATGAGAGGGAGGATAAGAGTAGAGAGAGCAGCGAGAGAGAGAGAGAGAGAGGAGAGAGAGGTCAAGCATATAAGATAGTTTTTAACATTACCAGCGTGCTTTAAATAAGCATAAGCGCCTAGTTTTGTACGCCAGATCAACGTCATAACTGCATGGCTATATAATACAGTTGCAAAATAAAATGGCACTAACGTCACTACATAAACTTCGTGCTCGACATCCGCCGCGGGCTGGTGTGGGGGTGGGAGGTTGGTGAGGCCGGCCCTCTCTTCTCCTTCTTCTTCCTTTCTGTCTGATAGAAATAGCCAATGTTCTAGCGAACCAGACGTTAGTGTTTACTGCTATCGATAGATTAGAAAATTAAAGGACTGTGCTATTGTCCGCTGTTCCTATTAAAGATTGATAATGCGTCCCTATTAATCTTACTGCAGCAGCACGTTGTTTGTGCTATTTTACCCAACCACTCTCGTGTTGACGACACATAAAGGTACGCTTTATAGCCTATGCAATTCGGCCTCTCATATTCAAACTCATGACTGACTTTGCAACAGAGTTGTCTATAATTTCCTGGGGGTGGCATGCCGCCCTCTGTGTCAAACAGGTCTGACAGCTTCAGAGGAAGTACACATATGCGCACGATCAATAGGAAATGCCTGCCGATTCATATGTACACGTATGCGTTTTGGCTTGAGCCCTTACATCACAAGCTAGCAGCCGACATGATTAGAATAATGAAATCTATCGTTGAAAGCACAAACACATCGGGAAGGGTTTGATATTCGTTTATACGAATAAAATGTAGTCCGTTTTGTTCAGGCATTCGCCTCATCACCACGGCTACGCACGCACGCACGCACGCACGCAGCGGCGCGCACACTCACACACCACCACACACCACGCACACACACACACACACACACACACACACACACTGCTACATGCCAGCGATCCAACCACGCATTATTCTGTTTAACGTATGTCATAACTGTTAACGACTGATGATGACGTTACCCGCCGTCAAATAGATTTGTTGAAGCGAGAACAAAGAAAAACTCAAGTCCAAGCCAGTTCGTGTTTCAGCCAACATAGTACTTATATGCTTTCCCCCTCACCCCCACATGCGCAGGCGCACAGAGGGCACAGAGCGACCCGTGCCTACGCACACTGACGTTCGACCTCTCTCACAACCAAGTATTATTCCCTTACGATATACGATTTTAATGTAACCAAAGAAAGTCCGCTGCCGCCCGGACACCCCACACCCGCTGGCCCACATGCACCACAAACTCCTCTCAAACCGTTTCGCATCTCACATCCATCCATCACTACGTCAAACGCTGCTGGCCGCCGACGTAACCCCATTATGTAACCAGCTGTCGCGACATTTCTAAACACAACTACTATTTCTTACCAATCTGCCAAAACCACACTTTAGCAATAAAAGAACGTCCACAGTCAGTTCCAAACAAACTATTGCCAAAGCGGAAGTGGTACGTTTCCAGGCACAGCTATGTTATACTCGCTATAAACGCAGCACGATCCCATACACCACGCGCGACAGTTGCAAGTTCGTAGCTAACTAGTATAGGCCTATACTTTGATTTTTATTAGTGAGTTTCATCTATAATTTAGGGGGTCATCTTCTCATATAGCACGTAGGTCAATTCGTGTATAGCAATGTCTACGAGTAATATATCTATATAGGCCTTTGCATACGAGAATACCTCGGCAATTAATGCCCACATACAACTAAGATTTATAAAAATTGCCACCACATAGAGTATCATTTGTCATTATTAACCCATGCGAGCATGAATTTATCAACATTAATTTGACACCAAATCGCGGAGAATTTCGCAAAACCTTAACAACTATAAGTCACGTACCTTAACTCTCTATACATGCGACTGTACAAACCTCAAATTCGAGGGCGTGTATAAATCGGCTCAATTCATCACAGCATAACGCCGCGGAGGGGCGGAGGCCGCGCCGTGTAAATAAAATACGTAAAACAAATAAAAGTCTATACGTAGCTGCGTATCAATTTGCAGTACGCGACAACGCATTTGCCACCGACAGGTTTTTACTACATAGTCCAGTTGCCAAAATGTTTGACCATTCCCTCG
>NW_014577097.1:838395-848864 GCF_000485595.1 Priapulus caudatus | reverse complement strand
GCGGTCGGGGAACAACGCATCTTTTGCGCAACGCCATTTTGTACCCGGTCTCTCTGGAATTGAGAAGACTGAGTAGGAAGAACGACAAGCAGCTAGTACTATATAGGTTTAGAATCGAAGAATATATTTGATTGATAAGTTTTTTTTTGTAATTTCAATATATTAAAATGTATAATTGGATCAATAGCAGAAGGAATAAATAAAATATTTAACTATAAACAACAGCAGAAAGAATTCAATAATGAATTTAGGCAACAGCAGAAGAGATAAAATGATATAATACGTATATACGTATAAACAACACTGTGGACGAGTAGGCCTATTTCAAAATGCGTTAAAGAGCAGACATTTTAATTCTCTGACTGGCCCAGACCTCTTGACTGAAACCGTTATCTTCCAAAATAATAAGATAAATTATTCTGGTGTCGTGGAGGATACGAAACTGAGTGTGTGTTTCCTTTGGCGATTTTATTGTCTTCTACCTGTATTGACTTTATTGATATGATGACGCATAAAATAATGATGGGTTCAAAAATACGCTCATGCGTAATCAGTAATCAATAATTAATTAGCATGAGCATGTAACTATTTGTAATTGCCAAAATAAAACTCATTAAAAGATAAAGGGGGAGAAATGTTGATTTTAAAAATTCGCTCCATGACATTCAATTGCCCTTAATTGCTCCTTGATCCTTATGGACCAAACTTTGTTAAAATGGTGGCCCCTTCCCTCAAGGGGGGGATGTCCCCATGTTAATACTTTGTAGCTAATGGAACCCCATATACCTACTAAAGTTATATCTTCTTTTCAAGAGCTGTGCACATTTGGGACTTGCAGTTGTTAAAATTGTGGCCCTGCCCTCAAAGGGCACCCCCAAATTAACCCCCATATAATAGAAATTTATGTACTCAGGACTTTTGCTCAAGAACTAACGAACGGATTTTGACCAAACTGGACAGGACATTAATGGTGTTTGCATGGTGTCTTAACAAATGGAGCCATCGAAAATTCTACTCCTGTAAATGCCCTCTTTCCACATATCTTCGGTTTTGTTAATTTGCTTTATCTAGACATGATGTACTGCAAATTCTTGCTTACTTTGCACATTATCGAGACACTTTTTTTATTGAACAAAAATAATGGATGGACATCAAAAGCATTTATTTCAATGCACTAAAAGGTCTGACACGGACTTAAAGGAACAGATGGCAGAGTGGAGGAGCATGTTAGATGAAGAAGGTGTACCAATCAGGATTATGGTCAGGAGGCAGTACTTGTTAGAGGATGGCAGACGTGCCTTTAGAGGTAAAGTGCTACTTTTTTTAAATAGAAGAATGTAGCTCTTTATAAGAAGTCAAAAAGGAAGTTGTTAAATATGGTTTGCATAAACTCTCGCGAAGATTACACCATGTACAGGGCCATTGCACGCTTTAGAGATTAAGTTCGAAGTTACCCTGTTTTATTAAAAAATGCTGGAATGGCCAGCCGAGATATAATATGNGCAAAGTACACAAGGCATTAACCCACAATAGTTTCAATTAATATATGCAGACGTATAAAAGACTGAATTTTGAAAAATTGAGCACTAGATTAATCGCGGGAGAAGAGAGCAGAGAAGCGGGAGAGAGTGATAAGAAAAAGACGACAGAAACTAGAGTGAACGGAAAACAGAACAGACAAGGGCAGTACGAAAGGTCACTTCGCGTGATTGGGCAGAAAGGAAGGAGCTTTACTGAAAAAGAAAGAAAAAGATTTTTACCAATCTATTAGTAGTTAACTAAATCTTTACATGATAGTCGAAATGTCCGGCGGTGTTATGTATGCTCGCTAATATGCGCAGGATGTTGAAAATCTTGTACATGTTTCCACCACGTCCTCGATTAGGATCAATGTATCAAAGTACGAGACAAATGAATAATTGGCATCTGTAGACAAGAAAGACGTGACGAAATGGTTAAGCACAGCTGGCGGCGGATCTTGCCATCAGAGCTTTGCCTGCGTCAACAAGTATAGTACTTAGCTCATTTTACGTCAGAGTAATAATAGTATAATAAGTTGAAATATATATATATAAATACTATAATAATATACTATACTAGCTACAGACTATACTTATGTAAAATAACAATAACAACAGTTCGCAGTATATAAAATCACCAATCTTACATTGCCTTGTGTCTCGCACGTTATTCCAAACACTTCATAGATTCATCAGCAGTATTCAACAATTCAAAATGTCGGTGATCTGTAGAGGCACTATAGTCACTTTAAGTATGAATACCGCGCTCCATGAAAACTCTCTGACCCGATAATAAGATGTAAACCAACAGATAGCGATAATAGCACACTTAAATCGTAATTTATTCGTCCATAAGGTACTATACGATCGCCAGTATGTTAGAATAACTAACACGCTAATGCGATCAAACCGCGAGGCAAAAGAACTGCAAAATTCCATAAGCCATTCGCATCTTTCACATGAGTTTAGAACAGAGCCACTGTCAACTCATCGGGCCTATGGCCAATCCTCGACCTGTAACGCAAACAAGCCATGCCCGCCAGCTTATTCATATATATACATTTAGTCGAAGAATAGTAACGTTTATATTCGCTATACTACTTGTGTAGGGAGGTTGTCCGCCGTTACATACCTGGTGTGAAGGTTCGCTCTCCTCACTAGGAAGAGTAGCCAAAATATGTTCCGGGGACGTCTGCAATTGTTTGGTCCTGCTTTTCTATTCTCCCAATAGTCTCACCAATACCAACTAAATCAACAACATTATATAGTCTAAATGGAACCATTTATACCACGACACTACAGATGTATCGCACAGCACGGCATGCAACGAACGACCTATACACAGGAAGATCAGACAACATGGTACTTAACAAATTTCAAGTTGAAAGACACTCTTCCAAGTCTGCCTTATGCTAATGATTGTGCAGGGTCGTCGATTCCATTCAACTGCTTTAATCGACTGAGATAGGTGTATGTATGTAATCTGTGGGAGTGCAGCTGAATCACGATGCTGGAGATTTATATGGCGAGTCATTCTTCCCAGCTTAATGCCGTAGGTATTAGATTTTTGCGTGACAGTCGTCGACTGAATCACATAGTTTAAACTGATATTGTCTTAATAGTGTACACAACAAGCTTTGGTTGAGTGGAGTTTACGAAGCACCCGATCCTTCTATAGATAGAGCGTAACTGTGTGTTATAATAATTTAATTATTATTGTGTGATTATTATTGCGTAATAGGATAATTAATGTAGTGCACGACAAGTTCCATTTGACGTTGATAAATGTCCGGAAGCTGAGGCCAATATCATTGATCAACGCATGCAGGCACTATGAAGCGAGTAGTGCACGCCTGAGCGGCCCCCAAACAGTGCCACCAACAGTCAGGCATTAATGTTTTTAGGGTGCATACATGACTATGTCAATCTACTTTTCATGGGCGTATATACCTTCTTTATATCTCCCTAATTATCAGTTATAAAGTCGACACAACACAACCGCCGTTCGAATATCTCATTGGCGTGCCGCTCAACCGCAGGAGATTTGGAGGTGACGTAACAACAATGCGTATAATATAATTGCGTCCGCGCACAAGCGATAGTGCCCTGCTCAGGCGGCACTAATCCGGCATTCATAGTGCTGCGCTTGCGGTATTCAATCTGAGATGCGAGCGCATTTATCAACGTCATGTCACTACATTGTGCAAATTTATTATTGTTGTTTTTAATAATTGTGGTTATGAGATGTGTAGAGGGGGAGTAATTTTGGACGCGTTGTACTCTTCAAACTCCTAACCTGTCGCGTGTGATTTACTTTACTCTTCCGTGTTCACTGTTGGCATCAACTGCTTACGTAGCTTGGCTGGAATGTAGGCCTGATGCTGACTTGTAATGTGCTTTGCTGCTCCAGACCAATGCCCTGATCGCTGCCATGAATCAATTACAAGTATGAATAATCCGAAAAACCAGTTAACTCTCTTGTAAACATGACAAGCTTAAGCGTCTCAGCAACGCAGTACCAGGCCAACAATAGCTGATCTTCGGCCTTTTAGAGCGACTGTTCCAGAATGTTACGCATAAATACTTGATGTAGAATGGAAAATATCGAGCACAAAAACACAACGTAACTAAAACGAATTAACGAAACTGTTATAGCGATTGGTGGATGAGTATGTTGAAATGCTACTTACTATCACGATTCAGAACTTCCAGTCTATTCACCTTTCGTGTGAAACTGAGGTCGCAGGGTTGCGCCCTCATATGTGTATAGGCTTGCACGATATCTGAATAATTTACACGACACACTACAATATTATATAGTAGTATATATTATCATATTATCAATATTATTCTATTATATATCTCATATTCATATAATTATATTATTATATATTATATATTTTTTTATTCTTATATATATCTTATATATTATATATTATATATTTATATTTATAGTATTATACTATTATATATTATTATATTATATATTATACTTATTAATATATTATATATTAATATTTATTATATTATATATTATATAGTTAATTATTATAAGGTATTATATGATTATATATTCATATATTATATGTATTATATAGTTATTATGATAAATATTATAATATGTATATATATTTAATAATTATAATATTATAAGATCTTATAATAATTATAATTTATAACCGGCGGCTATATTCGGTAGAGTCAAATATATACAAGAAGTCGCCTAACACAGAGCTTCGTGAAGATTTGGGTCGTAGTTAAGTATATTTCCAACCATTGATGTTTGTTTATGTGAACAACTTGCTTAACATGATAGATGCGCAGTCATCAGTATCATCCACTAATTAATGGCATCTACGAACGCGGACGTGAATGTTACGACAATGCACTGCGTCGCAGATGAGCAACTCTATATCTCTACATCTATATATCTCTATATCTGTATACACTCCATATCTTCTATATCTCTAACACTATAATATTATATATATATATCGAGTATATATCTTATTATCTATATATGCTATGACTAATACTATATTATTGGCATACAGCCCTCACAACAAAACTAAGCAATCGAGTTTTTGGTGCCATTTAGAAACTCACTCCTCGTTAACACCTGGTATATATATTACGGCATTTTGTAATAGTAACACACCTACCTCATTGTGCTGCTCCTTGCACCAGGTTGAGGGAAAGGTCAAAGGATCTTATATGGTGGTACTGCCGTAGGTTTTCAATGGTCGAGGGAACTTTGTAGACGCATCTCGTGTTGTGCGTCAACAGCGTCTCTGTTAAGTATTTTACTGCCATCGAGGCAGCATGTGCCGTGTGAAAATTTTCGGTAGCAGCACCGGATATTATTACCCATTGGCATCATGGATCACTGGTGAAGAATCGTCTTCATTAGCATGGTGACGGGATGTTTATGTTGTCAAAGTGGCAACTGTATGTACTTGCGAGTTGAGCTGTCATATGAGTTGGTAATGACCTTGCTCAAAGTTGTGACTATCTAGAACATAATGAGATTCGAGCTGTTTAGTTAAAGAACTTCTGATTCTGTTAACGAACTGAAACGTAAGCTGTAATCAATCTTATTATATTGTTGAAGTTGTGTCGTGTTGAGGACTATCTATTCTATTAACTATAATATATATAGTATATTATATTCAGAGAAGAAGAGAGAAAATGAGAGGAAGAAGCGAGAGAGAGAGAGAAAGAGGAGAAGAGAGAGAGAGCTAGAAGAGGAGAGAGAGAGAGAACGAGAGAGCGACGAAAGAGAGAGAGATGAGAGAGAGAGAGAGAGAGAGAGAGAGAGAGGCCGATGAGAGAGCAGAGATGAGCGAAGAGAGAGAGAGAGAGAGAGCGAATGAGTGAGAGAAGAGAGAGAGATGAGCGAGAGATGGAGGAGTAGAGAGAGAGAAGAGAGAGAGAGAGAGAGAGAAAGAGAGCGAGAGAGTCAACATTTAATAGTTTTAACAGGTGTTTAAATAAGATAAGCCCTGAGTTTTGTACGCCAGATCAAAACGTCTACTGCATGGCTATAATTATAATACAGTTGCAAAATAAAATGGACTAACGTCACTACATAACTTTGCCTCGACATCCGTGATAAAATAGCCAATGTTCCAGGGAACCAGTCGTTGTGTTACTGCTATCGATGGATTAGAAAAATTAAATGACTGTCCTATTAGTCCGTGTTCCTATTAAATATTGTTAATTGGTCCCTATTAATCTTACTGAGCAGCCCGTTGTTTGTGTATTTTACCCAACACTCTCGTTGACGACACATCGGTACGTATAGTATGCAATCCTGCGCTCTTATATTAAACTCATGACTGACTTTGCAACAGAGTTTGTCTATACTTCCTTGGGTTTGGCTGCCCTTGTGTCAACAGGTCTGACAGTTTCAGAGGAAGTACACAATAATGCCGACGTCACATAGGAAATGCCTGCCGTTTATGTGTACAGTTGGTTTTGGGCTTAGGCCCTACATCACAAGCTAGCAGCCGCATGATAGAATGAAATCTATCGTGAAAGCACAACACTGGGAAGGGTTTGATATTCGTTTATACGAATAAAATGAGTCCGTTTGGTCAGCATTTCGCCTCATCCCTGTCTAGAAATGTACGCGTCCCCTTTATGAAATTGAAATCAATTAATTGTTGGGATATATTTTCACACACACACACACACACACACACACACACACACACACACACACACACACACACACACACACACACACACACACACACACACACACACGCGCGCGCACCGCGCGCGCGTGTGTCACGCACGCACGCACGCACGCATCGCACACATCAACACACACAACACACACACACACACACACACACACACACACACACACACACACACATTGTACAGCGATCCACCACGATTATTCTGTTTAACGTTGTCATAAAAGGTACACAGTCAGTTCCAAACAAACTATGCAAAGGGAGTGGTACGTTTCCATGCACAGCTATGTATACTCGGTATAAACGCAGCCACAATACCCATAAACACGCGTAGGGTTGCAAGTTGTAGTAACTATATAGGCTATACTTAATTTTTTTAGTGAGTTTATCCATAATTAGTTCATCTTCTAATATACACGTTCATCTTCTAGTATACGTGGTAATTCGTGTTAATAGAATGTCTACAGTAATATATCTATAGGCTTGCTAGGGAATACCCGGGCAATTATGCCACATACAACTGAAAAAAATAACAAAATTGCACCAACATAAAGTAACAGGGGTTAATAAGGACAAATTGTCATTTGTCATTATTAACCCATCTCTATACACGCGACTGTACAAACCTCAATGGGCGTGTATTCGGTCAATTATCACAGCATGTAAATAAATACGTCAAACAAATAAAATGCTATACTAGCTGGTCACATTTTGCAGTACGCCGAACGATTTGCACCGACAAGGTTTTACTCACGGTTGCTATACGTCTGTCCAAAGTACAGATATCAAAGTACAGATATCAAAGTGCTTTATGTTATAGCGTCTCAATGGCATTGCTTCGGGTTGCGTGTGTGGAGATTCCCATATCTGTCTGCCGGCCACACCTGTGACAGATCAAGGAAGTGACAAGCATGTCTGCAGTATCGCGAGAACGAGGAAGTGGCACGCAAATCTGTAGTATCCAATAGGACGCACGTCGAAAGTCCAACTTACGCGGTGTAATATATAAATTGCCCCTTACTAGCTTTAGCCACTCGCGAAACTTAAAAAACTCAGATTAAATTCGCTGTTTGAATTGCGCGAGTTTGATATTATACTCGCCATCTCGAGTTACTCTAGCTACTTTTACCTCTCACTAATACTTATAGCTACACTGTTAATCTTGTAATTCGCTGTTTGAATTGCGCGATTTTTATATTATACTCGCCATCTCGAGTTACTCTAGCTACTTTTACCTCTGACTAATTATAGCTACACTGTTAATCTTACAGGCATTTAGGGCAACCACAGTCAGGGGTGATAACACCGCCTACGCTATAGCAAACACGCTGCAATCTAAACACCACCACCTATTAAACTGCTTGCGTGTTATAGCCTTGCGTGCTGTCAGTGTTATCAAGAGCTAATAATACCTAATAAGCCTAAAATACCTAATAATACCTAATACCTAAGAGCTAATAATCAAGAGGTATTATTAGCTCTTGGTGTTATGTACATTTACCGCTGATAATACCTACATGGTGTAACAGCGAGTCAAAAACCTGCACAAAATTCTGTAGTGGGTGTAACTGCTCGGTACCTAGTCATACACTTTAACCTAAGAGAGTGATAACGTCCATATATGACCATTAGAAGTAGATAATAGGGAATTTTCCATATTTAGGATAATAGGGATCGAACATTCCGCATATCTACTTCTGATAACCATATATGTCGTGCAAGCAAGCCGCGTGGTAGGCGGGCGGTGACGTCAGCGTTGCTTACGGCGTTACTACGCGATGCGACGGACGCGCGTTGAGTCGTCTGTGTGATTTGACCTGTCTCCCTCTACGCGCGACACCGGTAAGAGGGGGGAGGGTCCGTTTTATTTTGCTCAACACTATTGCATTTATCAGATTTTTTCTCCATGAAAAAGACTGTCTTCCGTACATGTACATGTATTTGAATTACACGCAATAAAGATTTAATAATAATAATAATATTTTAGTCGCGATTTTCATGAGCCACTTAGGTCATCTGAAATCAATGCAGATCCCGGGGGCGTGGCGTGGGCAGTGGGTGAGAATAGGAGTAGATAATAGGGAATTCCTTATTATCTACTCCTGGAGAGACGTAGGTTCCTATACAACGCGTGACAGAAACAGACACGATCGACACAGCGTGCGTGAGTGCGTCGTCGTTGGATTGCGGTGCGAGAGCAGGAGAAGCGGGGGAAACGAACTGCGAGAATAGATTGATTCTCTTTTACGGTGCGCGATGGAGAGAAGAGTGACTCGGAGGGTTCGGTGATAGAGAAGATGCGGCAGTATTAGAGCGTAATTAAGGAGACGGATAGAACCGACGTAGCCGGAGTTAGATTTTGAGAAGAAAAGCGAGTGAAGATATAGGTATATATACTATATATATATATAGAGAGAGAGAGAGCAGAGAGAGAGAGAGAAGAGAGAGGAGAGAGAGAGCGAGGAGAAGAGCGGAGATGAGAGAGAGAGAGACAGAGAGAGAGAGGAGGGAGAGAGAGAGAGAGAGAGAGAGAGAGAGAGAGAGAGAGAGAGAGAGAGAGAGAGAGAGAGAGAGAGAGAGAGAGAAAGAGTACATTTACTGTTTTTTACTCACTCTCATTTAGTGAGACAACTGTCCCTTGCTCCCAAGCAGATTATCATATTTCTTAATGAATAAAAACTACATTCAGTAGAGTAGTATTTGAATTATATCAGGGGTAAATAATCTCAAAGGAGTTTGCCACGTATTTGCCCTCGTGATTATGAGTCTCCTGTGAGATTATAATTCTATTCCTGATTATATGCAATAAAGAGTTAATGATAACAATAATCAGGGTCGTCTTAGCAGTAAGTGCTCGGCTTTGTTCTTTGCCGTGTCTGATCAAATATATAGAATAGAGATACTGAGCTATAAATTTTTATTCTTTCATCAAACGCTTTTTCCCAAAGTCCAAATGTCCCTAAAAATGCCGAGAGGTGGCAGTAAAAATGTAACAACAGAACAGTCATAGCCGATTCTTTGAGTTTTGATGGAGTATGTGCATGTAGTTATGTACACTGTAGACGCTGTAGTGTAGTCTGTAGACAGACTAAACTAGTGTAAACTGGACTAGACTAAATTGTATATAATTTTTGTAAGTGTATACCATTACAAAGGTATGTACTAGCTTTGTTATAGCTGTTAAAGTGACATTACTTTAGTCATTGACATTTGCATGCAGTGACCAGGTCCAGTGTCACTGGAGACAAGTGAATCGGTGTCTTATTTGTTTAAATTGTTATCAGATGAGATACATTGATTGAATATATGAATATGTCACACATCCCGAACTACCGTCTACACGAATCCCGAAACAAATTATTGTGCCCAGGAACTTTCTATAATTTGAGACTAGTATTCGACCAACACTTACCAGTGCTCGAAATAAGAAAAAAAATGTGGTTGTCCTGCGGACAACCCAGGCATCAAATCGGGTTGTCCGCAACAATTTTTGGTTGCCCCCAAAAAATATCCACAAATCTCCTATTTTCAATCACATAATAATATGGTCAGAAAACACCCAAAAACACTGGTGTAGCCAGGATTTTTTAACAAGAGGGCCAAAAACAGTGAACTGCGCAAAATAGTGGATGACTTAATATTTTAATGGCTCTCCGCCTCCCTCTCCATACCCTACGGCTCCTCTACCTTCTCTGCAATCTGTTTTGGGTGTCATGAGTAAAGGCGACATTTTTGTTCATTGTTC
>NW_014577097.1:828015-837395 GCF_000485595.1 Priapulus caudatus | reverse complement strand
TCTCAGACTGGTTAGGTTGTCCGGCGCAAATTCTGGTTGTCTCGGACAACCGGACAACGCTTATTTCGAGCACTGCTTACTGACTTAGTTTCATTTGAACATGATATATTAAAGCAATAAAGGGATACTAGACTCTAGGATTTTACTGCATACAACTGAAATTACTGTATAACAAATCGATCGTCTATACCCACACGTACTTGTTACCAGATACCTAAGTTAATTGTTATAATTAATTATACATCAACGCTACGAAATTTGAATGACGCCATTGGCATTGACACCCGCGACCGTGCTGCCACCCTGAAAAAGTTGCGCATTTCCCAATGCATTTTGCACGTTTCAGACCGATGGCTAATCACAACGGTGCAATTATATTTATACCTAAATGCTATTTAACCAAACGATGTTCATTTTAGGACAAATTTATCAATAATATAACTGAAACTATATGTCATTTATAAGATATTACAATCCTTTTGCTTTTAAATTCATAAATAAGAAACACCCTCGGTCTGTAGCCCTTGGCTGAAAAGTCGTTTTGCGCAACTTTTCAGATCATGCGCTTTGAGTGGCGCCACCGCCGTTGTAATCAAACTGTAGTCGTTAGTTTTAAAACATTTTTTTAAAATATTTCTAATGGTGATTGAACCATGAAACTTTTTATGTAGCGTAATTTTAACCTAAATTAACTGAAAATAACCCTAGAACCTAGAGTAAACGATCCCTTTAAAGTTACAGCCAGTGGTCTGCAGAGTACAGTATTATCAAGAGCTAATAAACACCTAGAGTGTACAATGGAAAAACGGGAAAATAGTGGTATTTCACGGCAATAATATTCTACTTTGCCTGCGAGTCTAGAATAATTTTATGGTATATTGCATTAAGCAGAATTCTTTGCTCTCTAAAACAAGTGTAACCGCTTGTCAATACGATACTCCTAGGCAGAGATATTGGCTCGTAAACTTCCCCTCCCACAGGCCTCACGGCGCATCGCATCCGCAATATTCACTATCCTTCTCGCCTTTTGCAGGTTAGGAAAGTCGCTTCGTGAGAGTTCGGTTTTTTCCGCGATAACTTTATGAATGAACGGCGTTTCGGTTATCATCGGTGACTTTCAGGGGCATCGCCTATATGCCCTTATCTCCCATTATCTTTCCTAGCACGGCTAATGCCCGTCATGATGGAGCCGGCAATGTTTTCTAAATTAAGTCTCTACAACGCAGCTCAGTTACTAGTATATGGTGTAGTAAGAGTACCAAATTTGGGCATGTGACATCAATTATCAGCGCTCCAAGCGGCGATGGAAAACGATAGCCAGACCTGCAAAAGGCGAGAAGGATAGTGAATATTGTGGATGCGAGGCGGCGTGAGGCCTGTGGGAGGCATGATTAATGCTCCAATATCTCGGCCTAGGAGTATCGTAGAGACAAGCGGTTGGTCTTATTTTAGAGAGAAAAGAATGCTGGTTAACGCAATTTACCATGAACTTAGTCTAGAACCGCATACAAAGGCTTTTAAGTAGAATAATATTGCTGTGAAATAGCACTATTTTCTCGTTTTCTCGTTGTACACTTTAGGTATTTATTAGCTCTTGGTATTATTATCATATGACTTGTGACTCAAGTCATGTGTCTCTATTAGTATTACCAAACAATCATCGAACGAGAAAATAATTTGCATTATTATTTGTTTGCAATGTATTATTTTGTTGCACTGCTTACAGAATTAACCTATAGGTAAGAGGCGTAACTAAAAGCACAGACGATGAGCCTGTTTGGGACCCAGAACTCCTCCTTCAGTCTACCGTTTGGATCAACCGCCGCACACAATCCCATGAAAGACTTTGAGGTTCAGTCGCCACCCGAAGACAGCGTCAGCTGCATGAAATTCAGTCCCGCAGCATTGCCTACGAATTTCCTTGTTGGTGCAAGCTGGGATAACACTGTGAGTATAGCAGACCTTCCAAACACAAGTTTGCCCTATTTCGAAATTACGTCAGTTCTTCTACGTTCGAGGAGCATCCGTTCGCAGTATTTTTAAACTGCTCGACCCTATTGCATCCATCAGATTGTTTCTTCATGAAAAAGACTGTCTTCAGTACACGTATTGGAATTACATGCAATAAAGATTTAATAATAAGAAGACGAATTTATTCTTGTTCTTTTTCGTAGGTACGGTGTTGGGAAATACAAGCACAGGGCAACCAGGTGCATACTGTGCTGAGAGCCCAGCAGAGTCATCAAGGACCTGTGCTCGGTGTTGCTTGGAGTGAGGTAAGTCTCAGAGTACTGTTGACCCTCGATTTCCTGGACTAATAAGGGGGACTACCTGTCCGGAAAATGCAAAAGTCCGAATTTCCGGCGAATGTAAAAAATACCCCCAAACTTTACTGAAACATTAAACTGTAGTACGCATAACAGCTGTATAAAAAATATAATAGTGTAAGAACAATACACAGACATAATAAACAATGTCAATAAATGTAATACAGTATATATGTAAAGATAAATGTCCGGTAAAGATAATGGTCCGGTTTTCCCGAAATCCGGGAAAGAGGGGTCCGGAAAATATAGGGTCAAAAGTAGTTGCAAAGATCTTATTACATATCATGCTACTCTTAAAGCTTTGAGATTCATGCAGCAAATGGTAATAATAGTTAGGTTGCTCTAATCTAGGAAAATACAAAAGGATTCCTAAATGCACTTAATGAAACTAGAGGTTAGTAAAGTACTTTCGACAAGTGAAATCAAATTAATTTCAGCAGGGTTAGAAGTTAACCTTTGATTGTGAAAAGATGAGCAGTCAATGACCCTCAAAGATTACAAGTTCGTAGAAAAAAAGAATGTAGCAAGCAGCTTCTAACAACTTAAAACTAAATCACTTTCAGACATCAGTAAAAGAACGTATGAGTTAGGTTTGCGTGAAACTCACTGTTGGGAGTATTGTCAATAATCAAATGAATATTGTTTTCTTTTTCAAATTGGCTTCATGAAGGATGGTACGAAGATTTTCTCAGCTTCCTGTGATAAAACGGCGAAGATGTGGGATCTAAACACTAACCAATTCGTACAGGTTGCGCAGGTATGTAAAAAAATACGATTCTCTACCTACACCTAAACATAAAAGAGTAAACGTACGTCTTGATATTTTGTTTATAAAAAAAGACTTGTGAAAGTTCGAAACATGTGATGCCATTTTACAAATGAAACTGCTAATTTTGCAGCACGATGCACCAATACGGACTATACACACAATTAAGGCACCTAACTACACTTGTGTTATGACTGGAAGTTGGGACAAGACACTCAAGGTGTGTATGATGTATTTATTGGGAACCAACACAAGTGAGTATTTAATGTGGAGTCTAATGCGATAAACCTATGATTGACAGCTATTTTAATCATGTATCCAGGTCACAAAATTCGGATTTTTTTGCACCGGCCCAGAGGGCTGGTAACAGTAATTTTTACCAGCCCTCACAAATTTGTTTGTAAAATCAATGTCATGTTTCACGCTTGCATTCTCGATTTCAAATTTGTAAAATGTTGATAAGATATGGCATGATATCCTTCAGGTAAAACAGTAATGTAGGCTATTTGCTATAAATAATGTAGGCTATAAATAAAAATGTACGTACTCGCTAACACGGCTGAAGCCACCGGCTGGGAGGGCCGGTGATTTGCCAATGTTACCGACCCTCCAAATAATTTGCCGGCATATGCCGGTGGGCCGGTACTAATTTCGTGCCCTGCGTATCTCTAATTTCTTTCTATCTAAGATCCAGTCCTATTCGTTTTTCAGTTCTGGGACCTGCGATCTGCCAACCCAATGATGACCATCCAACTACCCGAGAGAGTGTACTGTGCAGATGTGGTGAGAATTCAGTTTACGAGATCCGGAATTAACTTTTGAACAAGGGAGTCCGCGGCAAAATGGGGGAGTCCGCACACTGAAGTTCAAAATTAGAGATATTAACAATAACGCATGTGCTTATTTTGAAGATTCATGCAGTTGCACGTCTGTCAAATTTTCTTTGGACATATGCTGAAAAAATAGTTAGTATGGCAGAATTTTCAGGGAGTTACACGGACTCCTGCATATGTCAAATCAGGGAGTCCGGCAGTAAATCAGGGAGAATTTGACTCTGGACTCCCATTAATTTCGCACCCTGCGAGATGATATACAAACATGTAAGCTGATGACTTCACTTGCGTGCAAATGTGATGAAATATCTAATGAATGTATTCAACTTAAATTGCCACATTATATGGGATGGTATGTTTAAATTTGAGAGTAATATTTGCTATGTGTGCCTGCCATTTTCTTCTTACCTAGGTGTATCCAATGGCAGTAGTCGGACTCGCAGGCCGCGGCATCATTATTTATCAACTACAGAATCAACCGCAGGAGTTCAAAAAAATTGAACCGCCACTCAAATATCAGGTAGAGCCTTGTGTGCGGGGTGTGAGGGCGTCGACATATTTGCTGTTCTGGCCACGAGCTGGCACGTTTCCAGTTCAGCAATCATTACGGAATAACGTTGTTTCTATTTGTTTAGAAAACGTGCCGGGAATTAATATTACTCTATAAATATGTGTGCGTGCGTGCGTGCGTGCGTGCGTGCGTGCGTGCGTGCGTGCGTGCGTGTGCATCCTTGCTGGCGTGAATATACAATAGAGGTATAATAGAAATACAGAGTCTATTAATGATGATGTTCATGTTTTTAGAAGAACTTGTACACTATTATATATTCTATTTTATATTCTATGTCTTCACCGACGTACATGTTTTTTTATTTACAATATATATACACCCCTGCAGCACCGCTGTGTAGTAGGAATCATCCACACAGTTTTTCTTACAAACGTAGTGCCCGTGCATTTGCGTGCGTCCGCGTCGTGTGTATTATTACACATCCCAGCAGCCAGTATTGTAATGTAGTGTCTATTTCACACATACACACGTGGCGACGTGCGTGCGTCGTGTGTGTGTATATATAAATTCATATATATATTCCAGCACCAGTATGTATGTATGTATCCACACATACATACGTATGTGCGTGCGTGTGCGTGTGTACATATATACATTCATCATGATTTCCAGCACCGGTGCATATCGATCTTCAAGCAGACATGAGAAGATATGAACCGACGGCTTCGCTGCTGCGCACATAGAAGGTCGCGTCGCCATCACAGTACGTGCGCAGGCGACGCAACCCCAAGGACAAACTTCACCTTCAAGTGCCAGCAGGGTCGAACGGAACGTCGTCGTCCGTGACAAGACATTTCCTCCGTGGGCGTCGCTCTGCTAGACCTTGGTGTCGACCTGCGGCGCACTTGCGCTCACCGCTCCGGCGTTGCGCGTGGTCTGCCATCTTGGCCAGTGTCACAATTGCTTCATTTGTGTTGGATGCATCATCTCAGGGAGTTATCACTGCAATGTATTTGTAGACTCGGTTTCTCAGCCTTCTTATGTTCTTCCGCTTCTTGTGATTCTTAATGCGTCATCCTTTACGCGTATGGTAATGTGACATGATTACGAGTGCTGTAACTCGCCTTGTACCCTCGCTAGTTTCGAGTGGACTTATATGTTTTCCGCTTGACGAAACTGTTTGCACGCAGTTTCGGCTTTAGGCGTGATACGATGATCCCTGATGTTTTCAGGTGAATGACATAGCATTCCATCCGGCTCATGGTACGCTCGCAACTGTTGGATCAGACGGTCGGTTCTCGTTCTGGGATAAAGATGCAAGGTACTATATATATATATATATATAATGAAAAGTGTTGGAAGACACCTCTAGTGAACAGGCACCTGTGTGTAGAGGACACGTGGCATCTCCCTTGAGTAGAGGTTACACAGTGAAACCACTTCTGTAGGACAGATATATACATGACTGGTATTCTGATACTAGTATGCTGGAATACTAAGTAAACGTGGCACTGCAAGTTTGCTATCAGTGAACTTGTCTGGTTGTTTCTAATTTATTGTTTCGTTTACCTATTCTGTGTGTTTGCAGAACTAAATTGAAAACATCCGAACAGCTTGATCAGCCCGTGTCGGCATGCGCCTTCAATGCCGGCGGTGAACTCTTTGCCTACTGTACAAGTTATGATTGGTCGAAGGTAATTTCATCATGTATTTTAAGCAGAGTGTACTCTTTTAGGGAATTACTTACATTATGAAAAATTTAGGATTGAGTTTTGGAGCAACGTTGCTGTGTGCTTGGTCGATGCTTAGATTGGCTCATTGCTTGTCTACAGGGTCACGAATATCACAACCCACAGAAACGGAGCAGCATTTTCCTGCATTCCTGCTTCGAAGAGTTGAAGCCGCGTAACAAGAAGTGAGAGACTAGTGGATCAACGAATGAATTATTGACGTGTGAGATATCCATGTATATATATGACAGTATATGCTTATACAATAAACAGTTTTATATTGAAATAATTATGGCAAATGTTCTTAACAGAATGTAACGTACATAGTTCACAGTTCAGTTGACGCTCAACAGTACTGCTGACGTTTAAATGAACGTTAATGAACGTCTTAATCGTTAAAGCTTAAGCTAATAATTCCATAGAGAAATTTATTGGAATGTAGAAGCAATTTTACATTGATAAAATAATTACATGCTGTAAAACTCGTCCGAGTTTCGAAAGCAGTAAATGTGGCTGTGCCACATGACAGTCGTTAAGAGAAACAACACGATGACAGTGTGAAAAGACGTTTTAAAATGGAATGTTTACAGACCAAAAGACTTTAAAAGCACTACCTTCTTAAAACACTTGCAATAAGCCATAATTGCTTTCTGCTACCAAACACGTGGTCAGCAGATATTTAAACGGTTTGTGCGAATTCGAAAGGTGACGAAAAAAGCAATCTGAAGCTTATAATTGCAGTTGTTTCTTTTTATAACCATGCATAACCATAATACCAAGAGCATATTAAGAAGGCTATATTCTTCTTTATATGCTCTTGATAATACTGTATACGTATTTGGTAGCCAAAAACTCCTACGACAATAGGAATCAAACAATGGCTTACTATATCAGGTTAATGATCTTTAAATTTACTACTTGAGAATAATGTTAAAAGTTTCAAAATGCCTTATATTATATAAACCAATTTAAAGCAAGCCAACTTTATATAGCAAAGAACAAACATGAGACACTTTCACTCGTCATGTCATAAACTTACGTTTCATGAAATGCAAAATCTATGCTTAGATATTCGCTAACTATCACGTAAATGTATAGCAAAAGTACAATGTAATTAATAATTAATTAAATCATCGGTCATATTCGTATATATATTATAACAGCCTTTAATTTTCAATGTGATTGCCTAGGGATTCCAAGTGAGTATGAAACCTAAAGGAAGAGCAGAACCATGCATGCTACCATGACTTCATGTTTTCTGCTGTAGGAACAATACACCGTATAAGCCTGATCAGCAGTTGATAGCATCAAAGAACCTCTAACGGTAGGAAACGTCACTCCCTATAACTCACTGTGTGATTGGATTACACGTGCTGTCATTTAGTAGCCGCCATGATGAAAAATTAATTAAATTATAATAGGATAATGCTTATCGTCACATTTCGGTCAACTTGAATTGAACTGAATTGAATTGAATTGAACTCGCCATAATTTCTGAGAACAATGTCTAATACCATCGGCTGATCATTGTTCAATGCACACGCACAAGATTGACATTGAAAAGGTGATCAAGCATATTGCCAGTGTTTCCGTCGTGGACAGATTGTTTATTGATTGCGCCCTAGGGGTTCATATAGTTTAATCGCGTGGTGAGAATACACTTGCCACCCTCACTGACGCCTTTAGTTGAGCAATGCAGTGAATCGTGATCAATCTCAAGTGTATTGTGAACGTCGCACACAACATGAATTGCGAATGCACGATCGCAGGGTGACTTCACACTCCCTATCTTGTTGGGATAAAGAAGCAACGGTCTATAGATACTATATAAGTATTATATCTATAAAACAAATTCAATAATAGGTTAAAGAGGTGTTTAAAATTTAATTAGCGAGCTTTCGGATGATGTACTATTCTTCTAATGCTCCGCGTAATAACCATTTACTCGTAAAGCCTGTTATTTGATTTGTTTTTTATTTATCTACAAGGATGTGTATGGTCCTGTGATTTTTACTTCTCTCTCGCTCTCTCTCTTCTCGTACTTGTCCTGTGTGTGTCTACTCCTCTGTCATGTCTTCTTCTCTCGGCTCTCTCTTCTATCCTTCTACCTCTTCATTCGTCCTCTCTCGTCTGCTCTCTCTCTTCTTCTCCTGCTGCGCTGTCTCTCTCGTTTCTGCTCGGGCTCTCTTGCTCATCTCTCTCCTTCTATATAATTTCTTCACTGACGTACATGTTTTTTTACGTTTTGTGCGTGTGTACATATAAATTCATATGTGTTTCCCAGCACCGGTGCATTTCGATCTTCAACGACATGAAGAAGAATGAACCGACTGGCTTCGCGCTGGGCAGCATTGAAGGTCGCGTCGCCATCCAGTACGTGCAGGCGACCAACCCCAAGGACAACTTCACCTTCAAGTGCCACAGGTCGAACGGAACGTCGTCGTCCGTGCAAGACATTTTCTCGGTGGGCGTCGCTCGCTAGACTTGTGTGTCGACTGCGCGCCTTGCTACGCTCCCGGGCGTGCGCGTGGTCTGCCATCTTTGGCCAGTGTCATTGCTTTATTTGTGTTGGATGCATTTCATTCAGGGAGTTATTCACTGCAGTGTATTTTGTAGACTCGGTTTTCTCAGCTTCTTAGTTCTTCGGCTTCTGTGATTCTTAATGCGTCATCCTTACGCGTATGGTAATTGAATGTATTACTAGTGCTGTACTTGCTTGTACCCTCGCTAGCTTGAGTGGACTTATTTTTTTCGCTTGACGAACTGTCTTTGCACGGCAGTTTCGGCTTTAGGCGTGATACGATGATCCCTGATGTTTTCAGGTGAATGACATAGCATTCCATCCGGCTCATGGTACGCTCGCAACTGTTGGATCAGACGGTCGGTTCTCGTTCTGGATAAAGATGCAAGGTAAATATTATATATACAATATAAACGAAAATTCCCATAATAGGTTAAGGGTGTTTTTGAAAAATTCAATAGCGAGCTCGAGATGTACATTCTCTAAAGCTTGCTAATATATTTTAAACAGCCTTAACCATTATTTTGAATTTGTTTTTTTTATCTACAAAGCGGTGTTTCGTCTGTGATATTACCCTCTCTCATCTCTCTCTCTCTCTCCACTCTCTCTCCCTTCCCTCCGTTCTCTCTCCTCCTCTCAGATCTCTCTCTCTCGTCGTCCGTTCTCTCGTCTCCTCGTCTCTCCCTCTCTCC
>NW_014577097.1:823235-825402 GCF_000485595.1 Priapulus caudatus | reverse complement strand
CTCTCTCTCTCTCTCTCTCTCTCCCTTTCTCTCTCGATCGTGCTCCTCTCTCCTCTCTCTCTGTCTCTTTCACTCTCACTATCTTTCCCTCTTCATTGCGAATGTAATGGCGATTACTTGTGCCAACTAAGAATACCAGAAGATAATTAAATACTCTGGTACTATGTCAATCAACCTTGTGTCAATCTATTGACAACACGATATCTGAGTGTCATATCTTTAAAAAAAGCGTTTATCGACATTTATGATTACTGGCCAGAAACTAAAGAACAGTGCGGTTCGCACAGGTACTTGGTCGGCATACTTCTTCTACTTTATAATCACGATCAGTACGAGTAGATACTATACTATAGTATAGATAGATAGTTCGGAGTGACGATGAGATGGACAGTGATGAAGAAGCCTTAATGGTGGCATGACTGCAAGATCGTAACACTAAGAAAACTGATGGCAGCATTTATAACTTGACCTAGCTCTATTTAATTTCCACCAATCAGAGCATTCCTTGATGCAGTAGGCAGTGCTGTTTGGCATATTCGTCGTGTACACGAGCCAAGGGTCCACTTATAGCTATTAGTGAGGCTTAAAGGCAGATTCTAACTACCAACTGGTATGCACCTAACCGTTAATAATTGATATTCATATCTGCTCGACTGCTAAATCATATTGGAAATTACCCTGACAACGTCTCGCTAGCTTGGAATATCGCGCAGACGTCGTCGAGGAAAGTGGGCAGTGAGTTTAACGTGCGAGGTCTAACGAGCTCCTCTAGCGCGCAAGCTACGCTCTCACTGCCCGCCTGTGTCGCACTGCAGTAGTCGTACGATCGACGGATCGCTCCTGGCGCCCTCTACGAATTCTTCTAGCGATAGTTTCCCGTCGAGATCCTTGTCCATCTGTCGGAAGATCTTCTCGGTGCGTTTCTCCGGCGTCGCTTCATCCTCGGGCATCTTCATTACGGATCCGACCATCTTGTAGATCGCCTGACGAACGTAAACACCGAAAATGTATTTTTTTTAATTGAGAAAAAATCTCGTAAGAGAATCATTGATGTGGTGGTTATCTTACGCACAGCGTGCGTAGAACCCGTGCGTGTGTAATGCAGCGGGTACTTCAATGTTGCACTGCAATGGGTGAATTTAGTCCCCTGGAAAAAAAGCATGCTGCAAAGCCCGGGCGAAACTGAAGAAAGAAACGCATGCGAATTCTGCAAAGGTAAAAACAATGTCTGTGCTTCCATTGCTACTCTATAACCGCTTCTCTAATACACCCTACTGATCTCCAATACACTGGGGGGGGAGGGGGGCTTCTGTTTGCATGAATTTCACAAATAGTTGTGACTTCCATGAATCTAAAACGTCGTATATACGTATCCTTTGCACGACACTTCGCTGCAAAAGTCATCGCACTTTAGACTTACGATGTTTTGAAAGGACACTTCACTTGAAAAGTTACGACCTTTTAGACTTGTAAAATTATGTATAACTAACTATTATTCATGATGTTTCTTCTACACTACACTACTCCTCACCTCACCCCAACCCTCCCCCACCTTCGCCCACCCACACCCACCCCGGCTCACCGATACGATCGCCAGCATCTCCTGTTGGCTGATGAAGCCATTCCCGTCAACAAACCCACCCATCACCCCAACCCACACACACACACACCCCAACCCTCCCCCACCCTCCGCCCACCTCCCCGCCCACCCTACCACCTNTTCGTGCGTGCGTTGGTGCGTGCGTGCGTGAGTGCGTGCGTGCGTGCGTGCGTCAGTGCGTGTGTGTGTGCGTGCGTGCGTGTGTGCGCGTGCGCGTGTCCGTTCGTGAAGCCGGTGCCTGAGGAGTGCATCGACACGTTGTTGTCTGTGTCGAGGAAAATTATCCGCGCAAGGTAACAGTATCTAGCGATGCTAACGAAGTGTGAACGCCCTTCTCGCTTTGTTGCTCTCTTTTACTTTTAGAAAGTGAGAGCGAAAGCATACCTATCATAAAGCCTGTATCCACAAGGAAGAGAAGCGGAAAGGATAAGGCTACTATAGGTTACCATTCAAGGAACAGTAATATAACTATACTATATATAGTCTCCTTCTATCTCTCTCTCTCTTCTCTTCTCTCTCTCTCTCTCTCTCTCTCTCTCTCTCTCTCTCTCTCTCTCTCTCTCTCTC
>NW_014577097.1:821925-823225 GCF_000485595.1 Priapulus caudatus | reverse complement strand
ATTAAATACATGTATAGGTAATTAAATACGTGTATAGGTAATTAAATACGTGTATAGGTAAATATATACGTGTATAGGTAATTAAATACATGTATAGGTAATTAAATACAAGGTAATTAAATACGTGTATAGGTAATTAAATACATGTGTAGGTAATTAAATACATGTATAGGTAATTAAACACGTGTATAGGTAATTAAATACATGTATAGGTAATTAAATACATGTATAGGTAATTAAATACATGTATAGGTAATTAAATACGTGTATAGGTAATTAAATACATGTGTAGGTAATTAAATACATGTATAGGTAATTAAACACGTGTATAGGTAATTAAATACATGTATAGGTAATTAAATACATNCCACCCACCACACACACACACCCCAACCCTCCCCCACCCTCGCCCACTCCCGCCCACCTACACTCACCGATACGAACTCCAGCATCTGTTGGCTGGTGAAGCCATTCGCGTCCACACACACCCTCCCACCCACACACCCCAACCCACACACACACCCCAACCACACCCCTCACCTCACCCCACCCGCACACCAACCCCTCCCCCACTCACCGATACAATCTCCAGCATCTCCTGCCGGCTGATGAAGCCATTCCCGTCTAGGTCGTACATGCTGAACGCCCAGCGCAGCTTGTCCTCGAGCTTGCCGCGTGACGTCACGCTGAGCGCCGTCAGAAACTCGCGGAAATCGATCGTGCCGTCGCCGTTGGCGTCGAACGTCCGGAACACGTGCTCGGCGAACTTGGTCGCGTCGCCGTACGGGAAAAAGTTGCCGTAGATCTTCTTGAACTCGTCGACGGACAGCTGGCCCGACGGGCAGTCCTTGAGGAAGCCCTTGTACCACTCGTGGATCTCGGCGTCAGAGAACTCGGTGTTCTCGCGCAGGTCGGCGAGCGCCTCTGGCCGCAGCTTGCTTCCGCCCTTGCCCATTACTGCGCTGCCGTGTTAGCTATATGGTTATAGCTAGCGCGGGGGGGGGGGTCGGCTGTCGTCGTTCTCGTCTCTGCGTAGCAACAAGAATCGGAGAAAAATACATGAATTGGTAATTAAATACGTGTATAGGTAATTAAATACGTGTATAGGTAATTAAATACGCGTATAGGTAGTTAAATACGTGTATAGGTAATTAAATACGTGTATAGGTAATTAAATACATGTATAGGTAATTAAATACATGTGTAGGTAATTAAATACATGTATAGGTAATTAAATACGTGTATAGGTAATTAAATACATGTATAGGTAATTAAATACGTGTATAGGTAATTAAACACG
>NW_014577097.1:805215-820790 GCF_000485595.1 Priapulus caudatus | reverse complement strand
CCACAACGAAACCGTACCACCACACCTCACCCATATCTTACTCGTGGTGCGCACTGCGGTGTGCGCGAGAGCAAAAGAGAGAGTGACGCGTGTACTTTGGCTCATGCCCCAAGGCAAGCGAAAACGTCAAGGGACTGAGATAGCAAATACATGGACAAATTACATACGTCACATTTCAAAAGAGTCGATCCAAGAACCCCTGGTAACAATGCGGTCATGACGAGCAAGTATAGGGCAGGTTCGTTGGCCTCTAGTTCATCATACATGCGCAAAAGTGCGGCACGAGAGCCAGCAGTTAGATGCGATATGAATATAAGCTAGCTAGGCTCTAGGAATATGACTACTTAGCACTTAAAAAAAAAAAAAACCGTAAACCCTAACCCTAACCTAACACAAAAAATCCCTAAACCTCAAAACTAAACCTAACCTACCTCTAAAAAAAAAAAAAAATAAATTAAATTATAAAGTGCGCTAGTATCATCTCATATGCGGCATCTTAACTGCCGGTTGCGCGGGCAATGTGCACTCACACTATAGATACTATAGCAAGAGCGTATTAAGTAATACTTAACACGCTCTTCGTACTACGTACATCAATCCAACTCTACACATAGTTGTACGGCAAGCTGTGCTATAGGTACTACCAAGAGCGTAGTAAGTAATACTTAACACGCTCTTTCGTACTACGTACATCAAATCCAACTCTACACATAGTTGTACGGCAAGCGTGTGTTGAGCGCCGCTGCTCGTGGCTGTCGTATATAGAGTCACATTGGCATTAAAGTAAGCGTGCTCAAGACTGTAGCGCATCATTCATGACCCCGACTTCTTTTCCTCCTGCCCGAGATTCCGCTTGCATTGCGAGATTACTAATAGAGCTTTATCGATTTCTCATGCGAGCGCATGCATGATTACGTCACTGTGTCGGCGCGTGTGTGCGGCGCGGGGGGGGGGTCTGGCTTCACAGTCTGTGCATTCATGAGAGAGCGGCAAGTCTACGCGTGCAACCCTTGTGTAAAATCTGCAATCCAACCAGCAAGCTAAATCCACGTGGGGAAACTCAGTAGAGCTGTGCCCCGTATAAGCTCAGTAGAGGCTGTCCAGGCCTCTTCTTCACACGTCCTTGTGTAAAATCTTTCGAATAGCCGGCATGCGTCAATTTGTTTTTGGCCTCCCAGACGCGGTGGTCGTGTTGTCGCCTAGGATCAAGTGGAGACGCGGTACTGTGGAACGTCGGTGCTTGTACGGGTCTTGAAATCAGTTCGTTGGATTTTGTGATGATGTTACAAGGAGAAATTTTATTTCATCCATCATGCATGTATGCTGGGATTCATCGTGAAAAAAATGTAATTACATTTAGCATCGCATGATGCTGAGTGAAATGTGGCGTGTACGTATTGCTGCTGTTCTCTCGTACTGTGTGGCCATGTGTGTGTGCGTGTGTTAGTCAGAGGCACAGGCACTTGGAACGTTTCAATAATAAAATTATGGTACGTGAACACGAACGTATTTACTACCAAAGTCTTAATGCTTTTTTACTCTTTTTCGCCTATTATTATACTGATAATATCCTACAGATGCCGTTAAAATGCTCATCTGCAACATACAAGTATACACCGCAGGCATGCCGCAGTGCACAAACAACAAGAATAAAGAGCTTTTGTTGAAAACTATTTTTGTACTTTATTTTTGTGAAAAACTACACTTTTTGTTTTTTTGTGTGCACAGCGGCGTACGTGCGGTGTACATGTGTGTGTTGTAGAGGAGCATTTAAATGGCATTTACAGGAAATCATCAGTAATAATAGGCGAAAGAGAGTAGAGAAACATTAGGACTTTGGTAGTAAATACATTTCGTGTTTATTTACCATCATTTTATTATTTAAACGTTCCAAGTTCCCGTGACCAGCAGGGCCATAGCCTCACGGGGGGCAAGGGTGCCCCACTAGATTTTGGAGCAAAATTTAAAAATGAGCTTAGCTAATAATCTTTAAGAGCCCTAACGTGATTTTTTTGTCACTTATCCGTGAAAGCCTTGTCTCAGACCCATCCCTACTACACTATGGACGTCGACGTCATTCAAGAGCTGCACCCGTCGCTCATCATTACACAGTTGAATCATGAAATGTTGCCTTCCCCTATAGGAATTTGCTCAGCCTACAGCCCTGGCCAGTATCACCGACAGCGCATCAACGGCGTTCTTTCCTCGTAGCTTTTCCTTGACCTGTCAGCCGCGACAGATTCCCTCATATGTCTGCAGTCAGTCCGTAATACCAACAATAGACATTCCACGACTTACTCTTGTCTCGTCTATTTCTGTGTAATGCGGATTAGGAGTGGGATTGCTATTGAGCTCTATACGACAATTCCCCGCAAGAGGCACATATATCTCGCCCTGATGAAACCTGTCGGATTAGAGCCTGGGGCTTCTCCACGCAGCCTCACGTCATATCTAGTCTTGCTATATATAGCAACGATGGTCGCCTACCATTGTATCAGGGGCGAATAATGACAAATATTTAAGCGACCGCACTTGAGTGGGACTAATAATGCCAAGAAAGAAGAAGAAGAAGAAGATTCACTCCCGATTGTATATTTGTGCACTCAACTCTTTGTTAGCGCCTCTGTCACCTGTATAGAACGGATATACCTAGCATGTAATGTTTTTGATGTTCCCCTTGGGGAGCGGTTTTCAAGTCAACCGACCTCTATAGAATGAACACGTATTCTAAAATGGAAACTTTGGCTGTTTCCCCTTGACTGCTTCCCATATACGCCTTCGACTGTAGCTACATCAGCAGAAAATGTGTACTATATTGTACTCTTGAGCAACAGATACGTGTTTTCGTCACTCGTGCCGTTGAGCACGAGCTTGGGGATTATGTTATATGATCAGGAATAGAAAGGTGATCGCGATGAGTCTATTCAATACGGAAGATTGGCATTCGCAAAATTTCTGTAACTGCATGCATGCACGCGTGCGCGCGCGCGCGCGCAAAATTGATTTCCATGTGCTTTACGTTTCTGTTTAAATAATAGCGGAACGCTATCAAGTTCATGACGAAATGTTTTCCCCATTCAAACGCCGTTTTTTTATGAAATGGGTTTCGCTTTCGTTGAGGTCATCGCCCGTTCACATTCGCGCAGAACACAATGAATCACATGAACGTGAGTCAGTTTATTCACGACCATAGCAGTACCATATAACTGTAACCAGACAATCGGAGATAGAAGAAAAATACCCCCACGCTTCCGGGAGCCGCTCTAGTTTGAGCATCGGCGCTACACGATTCATTCCTCCTCATCCTCCCTCGCGTGAGCTTCCCTCCCCGAGCGCGTACTGTGACTGTACAAAAAATTATTATTTTGGTGGTTCGCCGTGGCAACCCTCTCTAACTGCCCGTGAGAATTTTGTATAGATCTTCGTCGCTCTTGCATCCATGTATGAACTCGTCCTGCGTCAGCGCGCCATCCTTGTTCTCGTCCATCTTCTGGAAGATTCTCTTGGCGCGATCCTCGGGTGTGTCCTGCATTTGGTTGGCGTCGGCACCCAGCATCTCGTATATCGCCTGCAACGGTAACGACGTCATTAACGGTGAACAGCGAGAGAAGCCTGTCCTCGTGAGAAGAATGGCATAGACCAGGGGTTCCCAACCTGTGGTCCATGGACCCCTTTGGCGTCCTTGGATGGGCTTCAGGGAGTCCGTGAACCAGGCGCATGCGGAATTTTGTGTTTATGCGCTTATGTGCATGTTTCTAGTGAGGGGTCCGTAGCTTTCACCAGATTCTCAAAGGGGTCCATGACTCAAAAAAGGTTTAGGGGCCCTTGGCTTGGGGTTTTTTGGCGTTTTGTTGGGCCGTTGGGTTGTTTGGTGGGGCTAAGGGGGGCCATGGCCCCTGTTAATCCGAAAGTTTTAAAAAAATAAGAAAATAAGAATTGTTCTACTAAAAAGTTCGTATTCTACAAATTGTCGTACTCAGAATGAAGGCTGTACATGTACTCAAAAGTGCCTCAAATACCATCTCTTGCGATATACGTTTTCAAAATTTTCTGGTGGAGGACCCCCTTACCCCCGCCTGTTTTTCACACACACCCCCTCCTTGGAATCCTGGATCCACCACTGAACAGCTACTCATATCCTGGGAGCAGAGAACAACGAACAAAAATGTCGCCTCTTTGCATGGCGCCCATAACAAAGATTGCAGAGCTGAGAGGTGGGGGAACGTAGGGTGTGGAGAGGGAGGCGGAGGAACCACTAAAATATTAAGTCCTCCACTATTTTGCGCAGTTCGCTGTTTTTGGCCCCCCCTGTTAAAAAATCCTGGCTAGGCCACTGTCGTAGGCGTGTATTTCAAGCTCGGTTAATGCCGATGGCATTACCGGCGTTCGAAGGAGAATAAGCAAATTACGTGCAAGAGCGTACAGACCGTCAGGAAACATCGAAACGAAAATTCAGTCGAGCAAAACAAATTAGCGAGATGGATGGACATATGGCAGGCGAAATGAAACGCCGACGTGAAAATGAAAGTGAATAATAACGAAATGATTTCGTCGCGCTGAAATTTCGTCACGTTTCAACGAGCGCGTTAGGGTATTTTGTCTCTTTTAACGAGTCAGTAATAACGATACGGAATTTCACCTGTCCGCCGTCAACACACCTGGATAATCTTCGTCATCTCGCTCAGTTCAATAGTGCCGCTGTTGTCAATGTCGTACATCTTGAACGCCCAGTTGAGCTTCTGCTCAGGTGTGCCGCTAGAGGTCACGTTGATCGCGAGCAGAAACTCCTTGAAGTCGATGTAGCCGGAGTTGTCCTGGTCGAAGGTCCGGAAGACGTGGTCGCAAAACGTCTCGGCTTTACCCGTCGGGAAGAACTGCTTGTACACCTCGATAAATTTTTTCCTAGAGAGTTGGCCACTGGGGCAGTCTTGCTGCAAGGAGAAATAAGCGAGAGTTTACCTTCACACGTAGAACCCAGTGGCAAGCCTTTTGTTACTATATATATATATATATTAGATATATCTATATATATATATTGATATTTTATCTACCCGCTGCCTATCTATACAGACGCTCTTTCTCTAGAAGAGTCAGTTAGCGTCTTAGTCAATCTGTGCTACATTGACTACAATGACTATAATATGGCACATTAAGATATGGAAATGTCTGAATCGAGCAAGCAAAATGATGTGTCAAAATCAGAAGCTCTCTTTAGAACGTTTTTGTTTATCATCACAATGCAGGTCGCGATAGTCATCGGCGAGCATAGCAGCATAAATATATAATATATATGCAAAACATTCGTTCGTTAATATTCACGCCGCCGTATCGAAATTCAGAAAGAATGTTTAATTAAGATATATTTCCCTTTATCGTCTCGCGAATGTTATCACGCTTCAGGCCGCACGCCGACAAAGCTCTTTCTTTCAGCAGCTCACGCACAGCGTTCGCTAAAAATTCCGACCGCTTCAAATTAAGCTTTCTCTTTATGATTTCGCTCGGAAGCGAAGCTGCGCGGGAAGAGGACGCTGCGCGGCTAGGGAGGAAACTACCCGCAGGCCGTTGAAACGAGAGAATTTGATGCATCGTGGCGGGGGGAAAAGTGTGATATAGCTTGCCGCGTAAAGTAGGCGCGACATTCGCCGATCAATACACAAAGGCGCTCGCTCGTGAACCTGTCGCGTTTTGTTTGTTATTCAACGACAAGTCTCGATGTGCTATATATAGCTGCTCGTGATATATATATATATACATATATATATATATATATATATATATATATCTCCTATATAGCTGCTCGTGACCGAGCAGGGAAGGAAAGCGCAAGTATTTGGTCGGTCCTTCCGCGATTTTTGATGTACGCGACGGTGCCGACGACGCTACGATATGCTCGCGACGACGCACGACGACGACGACGTTGCCGACGACGACGACGACGTTGCCGACGACGACGACGACGTTTCCGACGACGACGACGACGTTGCCGATGCCGACGACGACGGCGTTGCCGACGACGACGACGGCGCCGATAACGACGGCGACGTTGCCGATGCCGACAACAACAACGTTGCCGACGACGACGACGACGACGACGACGACGACGATGACGACGACGTTGCAGACGACGATGACGACGACGTCCGACTTACGTGGAAGCCGCGGTGCCATTCGCGAATCTGCTCCTCCGTGAAACTCGTATTGTTCTTCAGAAAGACCAGCTCGTCGTCTGTGAGCTTGTGCTGCTTGCTGAAAGCCTTTCCCATGCTGGCTGTGCTGCAATCGGGGGCAGAGAGAGAAAGAGTGTGAGAAAGAACGGTAACGGTTAGTGTATGATGAGTGTGTGTGTGTGTGTGGGTGCGTGTGTGGTGTGTTGTGTGTGTGTGTGTGTGTGTGTGGTGCGTGTGTGTGTTGTGTGTGCTGTGGTGGTGTGTGTGTGCGTGCGTGTAAGGTGTGTGTGTGTGTGTGTGTGTGTGTGTCCGCTGTGTGCGGCGGTGCAGTGTCGTGTGTGTCGTCGTGTGTGACTGCGTGTGCGTGCATAGTGTGTGGCGTGCGCGCTATGTATGTATGTGTGTGCGTGCAAGGCGGCAACGCGGCGCTAATCCGCCTCTATAGAGGTAGCTCGGTAAATCGGTATACGCGTTCATCTATTGTTACCGCGTGCCAATGCTTCTACGGCCGTAAAAGCCTCGATTCGAACGCGAGTTAATGCATCGGTTAGTCTGTTTCGGATTGGACCACGCAACACACAGAGTTCGGACTCGTAATGGGGGCAATTTTGCTAAATGATGGCATTGTTTCCGACGGCAGCGGGAAAATATGCCAGCATATAGAAAGTTGCCGTGCATGACGTATACGACCGACATCGGCGAATGTAGTGTTTGTTAAAAGGCGAACAAGTGAGTAAATTGTGCGTTCTGATTAAAGTCAAGAGTACCCTCTAAAAGCCGGCGCCGAGCAATTCGGTTCTAGCCGTATGTTATATTATAAGCTTCTACCCAGTCGACTAACTATTTCTCGGTTTAATTGGCTACGCAAACAATCATAAACTACTCTATGCAACGACATATCAATATGTACTTGGCGAAAACACATTATGCGATGATTAGTGATGCGCTGGTGTACAGTGTCACACGGCGGACTGCCAAGGCCCCGTGGCTGGTGAGGCAACCAACCGAACCAGGAGTTAAG
Organism: Priapulus caudatus; assembly: GCF_000485595.1. Taxonomy (NCBI): domain Eukaryota; kingdom Metazoa; phylum Priapulida; class Priapulimorpha; order Priapulimorphida; family Priapulidae; genus Priapulus; species Priapulus caudatus. The sequence continues at coordinate 813,602 of NW_014577097.1, read as the reverse complement.
GAGAGACCTACGGCACATCATGGCAGGTAGATTGCATGTGAGAGCTGGTGGTGCCGTCTATCGTCGTTCCGAAGAACTAGTTCTGTGAACAGGACGAATCTCGGTTCCCACACCCTCCCTCCCCCCTCGCACTGCACACGATATTTCCAATCACGCTGCGCGATGTAGGTCAAACTGGCAGCCGGCGAGTAGATGCGATGATGATATGACTACTAGGCACTTAGGATATGCCTACTAGGCAAAACAACCTAACCCTAACGCTAACTAACCTAAACCCTAAACCTAACGCTACAACCCTAACGCCTAACCCTAAAAAAAAATTAAAAAATTAAATTAAAGTGCCTATAGTCAATATTCATATCGCAATCTTTCTGTCGCTTGCGTCAGAAATCGCCGGGCCCACAAAGCGGCTATCGTAGCACGCCCCTCTAATGCGGAAAGCGCACCGTGATCGCGGAACACTAAGGCGGATTACTTTCCCAGATTAATTGCACTCCGATTCCTCCTCAAGAGGATCGCTTGTATACCTTCTACGCATCATGCGATAGTTCCTAATGTCCGGATGTACAAAGAGACGCTGGCTACACCGTAGTATATGCAGACGCCTAGTAGACGACTGCGCCCAAAAGCAAGAAGAAACGCAAAGAATGAGATGGGAAACTAGACATCAGACCGGAAACTACGTCGGCCTGCAAACCACTACTACTCCTACTCCGACGACGACGGCGACGACGAAGAGACGAACGAATCAATTCATCTAAAACGACAGGCAATTATGAGGATGCGGATTACGCACCCAGTCACGCTTATCTCTGTATGATGCTGCGGGCGCGGGAGCAGCAGCGGCCAATCAATGCATGCACGGCAAAATGCACGAGCACGAGACAGAGATATCACGCACCGTGCGTACCGTCTGTGACCCCCTACTAAGCGTCTTAGGCGAAGCCCCTCCCACCCACCCTTCCCTCCACCCCCCGCCTTCCCTCCCCACGCCACCCTTCAACTACCGACTCACGCCTTTTGTCACCTCCCACCCACGGGGCTCCATGCCACCCACCCCTACAACTCGCCACCGCCACTCCCTTCCCTCTCCACCGTGGGGCGGCACATGTCCGTCCTGTCCGTTTATGACGCGTTCGGCTTGCGCGCTGTGCGTAGCGACAATGAATCATTCCCTCAACCTCATGTAAAATGATGATCTGGCACTCGCTCACGCTAACAGCGAGCTTAACGAAGGTTTTAGGTCCCTGAAAGGTGTGTTTCGCTTCTCTAGTCGCAGCGAAGTGAATGAGATGGGCAGGTGGTGTGGGGGGGGTGTTTCTTTCTGGCTGGCGAGGCGGGAAATCGAATCTTGGGGCTGGGGCATGTGTGTGGGGATGTAGGCGTGTCTGTGTGTGTGCGCTGTGTGTGTGTGTGTGGGTGTGTGTGTGTGTGTGGTAGTCGGTAGGTAAAGCTGTGTGTGTAGTGTGTGTGACTGTAGTAGATAGCGGAGGGAACACTGCAGGGCATCGAGGCGGCGGCGAAGGTCTATAGGAGGAGTGCCAAGGTCGGGACCAAGGCGCTGTGTATCGTGTGTCGTGTAGTGCGGTGTGTGTGTGTGTGTGGTGTGTGCTGTGTGGTGATGATGGTAGCGTGGGATGTGGTGGTAAAGTGTGGTTGTCTGCGTGGCCACAGCATGCTGTGATCGTGTGTGTGTGTGTGTGCTGCGCTCGTTGCCTGCTGTTTTGTGTGTGTGTCGTGCCTCGGTGTAGTGGTGTGGGTGATCCTCGTGTGTGTGTGTGTGTCGTGGGTGTGTGTGTGTGGTGTGTGTGCTTGTTTTCGTGTGGTGTCGCCCTGGCCCTGTGTCGTGTTGTGTGTGGTGTTGTGATGTGTTCTGTGTGTTCGTTTTTGTGTGTGGTGTGTTTGTGTCGCCCTGTCGTTGTCTGCTCGTGTGGCTTGCGGTCGTGCTTCCGGCCTCGGGTGCCTAGGCCCGCGAGATGCCCTCCGGCCGGTGTCTGCCGTGGGGTGCGTGCACACGGTGGATAGGGCCTCGGCGAGGAAATCGGCGAGCTCAGCGTAAGACAGGAGGCGAGGTGTGACAGAGAGATCGGATGGAGTTGTGGAGCGGTGAAGACGAGCGGAAAGAGGAGGCGGAAAGGGGCATCCGGGAGAGGGGAGCGTGGGTGTAATCTGCGGGCTTGGTTGGAGCGTTGGAAAGTGAGGGGTGATAAGGGTGGACGTGAGTTGGCAGTGTAGTGAGCTTGGTCGAGGGGTGGGGAGTCGAAGCTGAGGGTGAGTATGAGTGCAGGTAGTGAGCTGAGGTGAGTGAGTGTGAGTCGGGGATGTGGGTGAGTGCTGAGGCGCTGAGTGCCCAGTTGGCAGTGAGTGACGTGAGTGAGTTTGCGAGTGCACCGGTGGACAGATGTATTTGTTGCCAGTGGAGGGTGAGGATTGCAGTGGTGGGCGTGGATCGAGCGGATTGACAGTGGCTCGCAGCCTGAGGGAGCCAGCTCCGACGTACGTCCATAAGTCGCGAAGACAAGTGCGGATGGAACGTGGTGGGTGAGTCAAGTATCCGTCCTCAAATAAAAAGGGGGGGCAGTTATGTATGGAGAGAGAGTGTTAAATGTCAGAGCAGTAGAGAACAATATGGGAAGATTAAGACGATACGAGATGACGAATCTCCGTAGTTCAGAGATACCGCCGTACGAGACAACGGAGTATTCAGAAGAAGAAGGGCGAGACCACGACCAAGCAGAGTGAGCGAAAGAGAGATTCAAAGGTCAGCAGTAGAAGGACTGCCAGGGCGCTGAGAGCGAGAGAGAGAGAGAGAGAGAGAGAGAGAGAGACCACTGAGAGACGGGAGAGAGAGAGAGCTAACAAGCATGAAGCGTAGGAGTACGGAAGCCCCCTACGAGCCATGAGAGAGAGAGTGATAGTCGCGGCGGGAGAGCAGATGAGAGAGAGAGAGAGAGAGAGAGAGAGATGAGAAGGTAGAGAGAGAGAGAAGAGAGAGCTAACAAGCATGAGACGAAAGAGAGAGATNAGAGAGAGAGAGAGAGAGAGCAAGAGAGAGGAGGGTAAGCGAGAGGGATCGAGATACAATCTCCTTCGTCGAAATTCTAGCGCCATCCGCGAACATGCCGTCCCACGTTCCCACTCATCTCATCAACATGCAGACCTCATCATCATCATCAGCATCAACATCATCATCACCATGCATACCACATCTTCAACAACAACATCATCATCAAAATCAGCATCATCAACATGCAGACCTCATCATCAACATCATCATCATCATCATCATCATCATCATCATCATCATCATCATCATCAACAACAACATCATCAGCATCAGCATCAGCATCATCATCAACAACATGCTCAACTCATCACCATGCAGACCACATATTCAACAACAACATCAGCATCATCATCATCACCATGGAGACAGCAGAGAGTTATGCCAGCGATCGACGGCGCGAAATGAACGCACTGAAACTATTAATTTCGCAGCGTGGGAGAACCTGCCTGTAAGAGTGAAAGCAATGTGATGCCGCTATGCACACACCGTGGGCGTTACTTGTTGACTGCATAATTATATATCCAGAGTCGATCATAGAAGTCTTTCTATTGTGTACTCTTGATATATATATAGCCTTTATCTACTATGGTTGTGACGAATGCGTATTGCATTGGGAGCAGTAAAACGGATAATAAATATTGCAGAAATGGGTTTCGTCACCATTCTCCGCGCCTTTCGCTCGTTCTCTTTCCTGTGCCCATCTTAATCGATCTATCTCTCTCTTTCTCTTTCTCGCTCGCTCTCTCTCAATCTCTCTCTCTCTTCTCGTCTCTCTCTCCGCTCGATCTCCTCTCTCTCCTTTCTCTCTTCACTCTCTCTCTCTCTCACGCTTTCTCTCTCTCCACCTGTCCGTCTCTTTCCCTTAGCTCTTTCCCTCTCTCCCTTCACCCACCTCTCGCCTCCGATTTGTTCGTCTCCAACTACAAGGCTGTTATTATAGCCGTTGGCATCTCTTACCCTGGATTTTTTTTCTCATCTCCCTGGACTTTTGCCTAGTCGGCGATACTAATATATATGTATAAGGATCATCGAAATGCTAGGTGCGCGGTGGATGGATGCCCTACATAATAATTCTCCCCTGTGCAGTGGGTTTACCGTGCAGTGTGCCAGCGACTGTAACAAAGCGGACATGCAGTATTGGCTCGGTGTGACTGAGGCATGCAGGCACCGAAGCGGGAAGCTAAATATGCTGTATANAGAGAAGAAGAAAAAGTAAGAGTGCGAGAGAACGAGAGAGAGAGAGGGGGGAAGAGAGAGAGAGAGAGGGGAGAAGAGAGAGCAAGAGAGAAGGATAGGCACAAAATAACGGTCTGTGAGAGCAATAACTACGAAGATATACCTTTGTAATTCACGAGAAATCCGTCCCTGCATATAGCGACAATAGTTGCTACCACACAAATCACGCTGAATATCGTCAACTGCAGACTAGCGTATACGGCCGGCTATTCCACGTTCGCGTAGCCGTTATAAACTAAACCAGCTCATCGTAAAATGCGCATGCATTCACCAGTAATGACTAATATACCGCCTACATATATCATACATTGCCATACTCGTCACCAGTCTCATTGGATTGCCCATCCCAACAGCCCATGCACAGTCGTCAGCGAGCCTAACGACATTCATAGTGAATAACAATTAACGTGCAGTAAACGCAAATTCGTCTTAGTTCGAGTGACCACACGCAATTACGGCTCATAACAACCTTATATATGGTGCTAAACACAAAACGTAAAGCAGATGTCTTAAGGGATCCCGCCTAGCTGCCCATATTGAGGAGTAAGCAAATTATTATTAATATTCCATGACGTGGCGTGATCGGCTGGTGCTCGATAGAGATGGGTGTATAAATGGGTGTTAGTGGAATCCCCGTATGGCTTTCCATAACAAGTGGTCCCACGCTCATTTACTATACTAACACCGACTAAGACCTTTGCGCTGAACCCGTTCTCTTTATCTCTTTCAAATGTATATATTATACACTACACACGCGCACATTTACGCACGCCCTCACTACAAAGGCACGCACGCACGCACGCACGCACGCACGCACACGTACGAAGCGGCTTTGCTGAAAGCGCGAAAAAAATGCGATTTTCAGACGTAAACACTTCACGACGCATATCCACACCTCAACCTCAACGCTCTAGTTGTACTTGTAGTCGTCGCTTAGACCCCGGGCCGACTCGGGCCGAGTACAAGACCCGACGCACTAGAGCTGAGCACGATCAATACCAATACACGTCAACAACGAGTGTCCACGGCAGGCCGCAACGTCCTTGATATACACACCTGGCGAACCACGCCGCCGTCATGGGTGTGTCCCGTCTGTCACATAACGAGGAATCGAGGATACCGTATCCAAACGTCCATAGATACAAAAAAAACTGCTAAAAATCAATACCGCCCACTAGAGACTACATACCTATACAGTAACAGCGACGATGACACTGCGACACGATGAAACACGAATGCCGGCAAGATCGGAACGGGCGAATGAAACGGCAATGCTTGCCTCTGTGCTTACCTATTCCGAGTGCATATTATCCAGGAATGCGTTACAGCCATACATCCAAGCCTGTTCTGGTCTGGGGGGTACCACTACCCACCCATGCATAGACTGTCCCCGACGCCATCACGCGGCGATATTGTCGTACGAGTGAGCGACGTTTGCTCCGACTAGACAAGGACAAGGTCTTGCTGGATAAATAGCCCCAGGTCTAAACTCTAACGTCGAACTGTATATAGCAACAAATACAGGGACTAAGCTTATCTCGAAGGGAGCTCCACTGTGATAACACGATGTCAACAAAATAACACGAAAGCGGTCAGTTCTAAACATGCTCGAACGTCGACGATGTCCTTAACCCGTCATCTTAACAACGACTTTCGTCTTTAGCGTCGAGTATTGCTCATAGGTTCTATGTCCCCCAGGGTACTGCCGGAACGTACCCTGGGGGACATAGACCTTCTCAGCTTATCTTAAGTACGCGACGCCATCTAAGCAGGAACATCATCGTCAGGACAACAACAACAACAACAACAACAACAACAACAACAACAACAACAACAACAACAACAAGATGTCAAGCACCATCGGATAATGGTGTCAGCGAAAAGAAACGGATGTGTCGACGGGTTGCGACACTCGACGATGAATGAATTTAGATGAAATACCGTATTTAGCCGGTTATCGTATATATAGGACGCTGTTGCTTTTCGTTATAAAATTGCCCCACCCCCAAAAAAACCTCACCTCGTGTCTTGTGATCTGTGTGTCTTGTGATCTTGAGATCTGCATAGCGGGTATTATTATAGCTATAGGACTGTTTCGCCCGGGCACGGAATATTATACATAGGGGCGGAAGAACATGTGCAGTGTTTAGTACTGTTTACTACTAACCAAATGCTGGTAGTGCGTAGAGCTTACGAAATACCGAGAATTTGAGGAGTAATGGCATGGGTGCGGCCTTATTTATATGGTGAGCATAATGCTGATGGTTGGTATATATGGCGATTTTAGGCACCCGGCAGTTAGATGCGATATGATAGGACTACTAGGCACTTAGGATATGACTACTAGGCACTTAAAAAAAAACAACCTAACCCTAACCTAACCTAAACCCTAAACCTAACTTAAACCCTAACCCTAACCCTAAAAAAAAAAAAAATTAAATTAAAGTGCCTAGTAGTCATATCATATCGCATCTAACTGCCGGTTGCCGATTTTAGAGTGAGGTGTTATTCAGATTATTACCTGTTTAGATTTTTGAGCGCGTCCATTGCATCGAGGCGTTTCTTATACGCCGTGAAATACGATATGCATCCACATGCAAACAAAGCATAATTCAATAACTGCAGTGACGGCCAGAACCCTAACTACGTTCCTTTGCAGCTCAAGCACTCGTCATCCCACACGTACGCGCACACACGCGCGCGCGCACGCACGCACGCACGCTCACATACAAATATATCACATACCAAAGCAACTATGCGCAGTCACACAACACATAACGTATATCCAGAGTGCAAGAAGATTCAATTCACCGGAGGAATAGCGTTGCTCTCTCGATAAACACACATACACGCACACGCGCGCGTGAGCAGAAGGTGCGTGCGTCCTCTTCCCTTTCCTGGGGCTTGCGAACAGTTCTCGGTGTGCGGGTCTAACGTGCCTCCTTACGAGGTGGGGGGCGTGCAATGTGTCGGCCCACATGCAGCGTGAGTCATACACGCGTGCGTCACCAGATCTCACACCTGCATCCTCGCTACACCAGCTGCTGCCGACAGAGTGTGAGTGAGTAAGACCCACTGCCTTCCCCTCCCTCTCCCCCTTCCCTGATCTCCTGTCAAACGCGTCTCACGTGTGCATGCACGCACGCCGACATTGCGGCATGGTCTCTCATCTTGTTTCTGGCTCGCCTCGCGTCACGCGTTGAGGGGGGCGCGCCCGAATTGTCACGATGTACATCGGTATATTTACCACCGATTTACATCCGTGATATCAAGAGCGTATTAAGTATGCGCTTGGTTATATATTGCTTATGTATATGGGCATGCTGGTTGCGAATTATAGCTACTCTCACGCTTTGATAATGGATTGGCAAGTACGAGTAGGTAGACGCGGCGCCTATGCAATGCAAATGATATGCAAATGTTTAATAAGGCGATACAACTACCCGACGGTTACGCAGTACGTACGTCGGCGAAGATGAAACTTAGTAGTATTTCACTGTACCTTAAACCCTGAGGTAAAATTTGGTTGGAGTAAAACAAGCGGGAATTGAAGGACAAACGTGTTGTACGCGACCACGAGTCATGCGCGCGCACGTGTCGCCTCCATTACGTGATAAAATCCTCATCCTCACCACCGCACCTAACTTGTACATGCGTGCGTGCTGAACACGCACTAGCGTTGGTGCGCGGTAGAGAAAAGATGAGCTCGACCCATGACGATGTGGCGAATATTGAAAACTACAACTAGCTGGAATATGTTTGGGGTGGGGGTGGAATTGTCGTCGTGCTGTCCCGAAGGATGTCCTTTTGAAATTCTAAGATTTTGGCTAATGGCCCAGAGCAGCAAGTCAAGCTGGACATGAAAGATGGTTTGTCGATGTCTACAGCATGCTCTGCATGTTCGAACGTAGAGAAACATACATACGCTCGCTGACACACGCGCGCACGCACGTACGCACGCACGCATATGCACACGCACACGCATACACGCACTCGCACGCGCAGCATATATATATATGTGTGTGTGTGTGTGTGTGTGTGTGTGTGTATGCGTGCGTGCGTGCGTGCGTGCGTGCGTGCGTGC
>NW_014577097.1:802605-805205 GCF_000485595.1 Priapulus caudatus | reverse complement strand
CACTCACTCACTCACTCACTCACTCACTCACCCACTCGCTCACTCACTCACGTATGAGGTTTCATCGCCAGCATCTTCCGCCATCTTTAATACATGATTCTCTCTGCGGGATCGCTTCGTTTGTTTTTATCCATGGTCTGAATTCTTGTTCTTGCGTTTTTTCTTTTTTCTTTTTTTTTATCTTTTAAATGCACCGATCATGTTGAAATTCTTTTTTTTCGAACGCTTTGAAGAAACTGACGATCGATCACGATTACCTGAGAACAAAAAAGTAATAACGAAGTAACACGACGTATATATCTAAAATGTACATCGAAAGACTCACGCGACCGACATGTTCGAACCCCTCAACAAAGAACAACCATAGGAATCCTGAAACAAATTATTGCTTTCTGCTTGCAACACGATATTATTATGTTTAGTCTTTGCGTAATTTTAAGCTTTTTATTGGCCCCCCGAATGTCTCTGTACGTGACAACACCGCCTGTACAAAACGCTTATCCTTAGAGATTCTGCCGTACTAGACGTTCTATATATTGCACGGCCTAACAATGTTAGCTTGTCTGCGCCAAAACCAACTAGATATTATCTTTTATCAGATTAGCGTATTTGAAAATGAGATATATCAGGAGTAAATAATAGTTATAATAGTAGTTACTCCTGATGCCGTAATAGAACCACGCCGTTACTCGAACGAAGCAGGGAGATGGCGACGAAGGTAATTCGCTAATCACAATATGCATGGGATGGCAACAGAATCTTATTACCATTTTGATAATTAATGCAATATTAAATTGACTACGTCACGAATTTTCTATGGTGTATATTTTTAAAATTTGTGTTGCCATTTTTTTACATTAAAAGTAAGGGTTAGGGTATAAATGTATCGTCAAATTCTTACCTGATAAGAATGTTTCTCAACTAGTTAAAAATCCAAAAAACTTGGACGATTTGATAATATTATCCTGGCATTAATTGCTTGCTATACGCTCGTAGTCACGAGTGTATGTTTACATCGAACAATATAGTAAAATAGGAAGTATAATGCAGCAATTTGACCATGAAACGTGAACAGAATTACTTACATTTTGTGAAAAAATTGATTTTTTTTTAGTTTTACTATTTTACGGAGACGTAATCACTTTAATCATCACGCTCACGTATCAGAAGCGAATTATGAATAACGAGGTTAGGCGGGTAGCAATAACCACTGCTCCGCGTTTTTCTTCGTTTACAAATTACATTCTCATATTATAATTTCGCTTTTCCTACTCCGCAGTCCTCCGTTGTCTTGCAACGCCGTGTCCTCACCGCCGCTCGCAACCGATTCAAATTGAATTTAGTCATTTGAGTCATTTCGTTTCGCAGCTGTTATTAAAAAGGTGATTACGCGCGCGAAGGTGCGTGGGCACAACAGCGAGAAATAATCTAGTCTATACTGCTTGATAATGATAATGATGATAATGATGATAATGATGATGCAATGATAATGTTACTCACCGGCCGTGGATAGGACGACGATGACGATCTGTCAGCGGCTCCGAGGCAGCGGCGGGACTCGCACACACACGCGCGTGCGCACACACACACACACACACACACACACACACACACACACACACACACCGTCTGCTTCGCCTTTGATGCTGAAGAAGATTTCTTCTAAACACCGGCACAAAAACGCTATCGTTTGCGAGAGCGTGAACGCGCGGTGAAATATTTCCCGCGCTGAAAAAAAAACACTTTTCACGCAGTAAACAGACGACGATGATGAGTAGACAGACATATTCACGGTACGTTGACAACGCTCTGCTCATCCATCTCGTTCGTAGCTGAAGCTGAACAGTTTATTCGACTGCATGCGGCTCATATCAGGTGTTAGAGTTAGGGTTAGAGTTAGGGTTTGGGATAGCTAACTATATACAGCACATGTAAAACAATCACAATTTTTCTCGCGTCACATCTTTCGATTCCTATAATAGTCCAGTAGTTGAAGATGAAATATCGATACTATCCGGAAAGAAATTGTATAAAGCTGCGTTTGGTGTCAAACGAAGCAGAATTCTGCGTATATATCGAAAATCCGCAAAAATCTTCTTTGGGGAATTCTTTGAATATTTTGCACATTTTAGCATATTTTGTAATGAGAAATGAGTATGAGCAAGGCTCGTCAAGTGATATGGAGATTGGCATGCCTTTAAGTAATCATGGTCCTTCGTATTCCTATAAAGAGGTCGACGGCACTAACCGCCAAGTCGCGAATAAATGAATGTTTTCGATCGCGAGGAATAATTAATTTAGTGGTCCCACTGACACGAAGATTCCCGCGTGATTTGTTCGGCACGCACGCTTATAGTTTCCTTGGCATTCCTGGTGTCATTATACCATGTGTTCCTACTGCGACCTTTCTGGGGTGTGTATTGAGATTTTTACGCCACGAAGACCCTTTAATCTATCAGAGTGCATATGCGTGTGCGTGCTTGTTGTGTGTCTGGGGGAGTGTATGTGTGTGTGTGTGTGTGTGTGTGTGTGTGTGTGTGTGTGTGTGTGTGTGTGTGTGTGTGTGTGTGTGTGTGTGTGTGTGTGTGTGTGTGTGTGTG
>NW_014577097.1:796233-801873 GCF_000485595.1 Priapulus caudatus | reverse complement strand
ACTAGTACTAGTACTAGTAGTGCTAGTACTTAATTAGTAGTACTAGTAGTAGTACTTACTAGTAATCATTGTAACATGTACTTGTAGTAATAGAAGTATTAATCGGATAACATAGAATCGGATAATAGAAGTCATAATCTGAAACATGAGAACATCACATTGGTCTCCCAAGATGGATACGGTAAGTTCAAGCGCAAGTCACGATTGCAGGGGTTACATCTAGACTGGTACCCACCTTTACTCCGCCAAGTATCGTTGGCTACAATGAACTCAGTTAGTGTAGCGTGTCAAACTGTTGAGCGGGTACCAGTCTAGCTTAGCCGCCAAAGCCGTGTCCAGAAAAACTACGAAAAAATGCCATGAACATAGCCTTGTTGCGCCATCTATCGCACGCCATATGTTTTACAATAATGTCAGGGCATGAAACAGCAAAAATGCTAACTCGCTTTTCTACAGGAAAACAAAGCGTGCCGAGCAGCAAACCAACAATTACGACCATTTGTAGCAAATGTCTAGCTACGTGCGTAGAGAAAAGGCTTGTGGAATTGCCAGAACTGCTCAATTGAGCAATTATCCACGAATCTTGGTATACAGTAAACCTGTGAAGATTTACTCCAATCGAATGCAGCGTATTTGTGTTAGTGTGCCGCTACGTGGCGTTTTTCGCGCTTCGCGCGAGATCCGGGCTGCCAATTGTTGAGTGAGACGATCGAGGCCACGATGAAAAACGCCAAACGCTTGCCCACGCGGTTTTAACCACAGACACTTGTTTTTATGAAGGAAAGTTGATATACAGTGACACAACAGTGGAACTGTAATTGAGAGGTAGGGCCTACGGTTGTATTTGTGAATGTGCGTTCATATTATTTTCAGTTTTTACTGGCTCTGTTCCAAGTGCCTGTGCTTTTAACGGGCAAACAGCTTCCCAGCCGCTTCTCCATTCACGCGGTCGCTACAGCACACGGACGAGCGGAAGAGCGACATACATATAGGTCATATAGAGCGCATCGAGAACATATTTTTGCAGAGAATTAAGTCAATGTTTTTATTGTCGAGCGTATACAGAGAACGCTTCTCGTAGGCATTAGCATAGTGGTGCTAGCGGCAGCAGGCTGCAGTATATAATATGTGGATATAATGCACCGCGTCGTACCGTACCGTACGTATACGAGTGGTGCTAGCGGCAGCAGGATGCCATCAATGGATAATAACAAGAGTGCATAATAGAGATGTGTGTATATTATGTACTCTTTATAATAAATATAATGCACCGTATATACCGTACCGTACGTATACGAGCTGGAATTATGTACAGTATCTCTAAGTGACACAATCGAGTGATGGAGTGATTATATTACTAGTAACGATGGGGAGGCCGGAGGGCTTCAGAAATAAATTTTGCGCTGAATGATGTGCCCGGCGCACGCAACACGTCGCAAGCCCGAGCACGCACGCTACGCACCACACAACACACACGCACGCACGCGATTACGCACGCACGCCACACACGCACGCACAGCACGGCACGCACACACGCCACGCACGCGATTACGCACGCACACACACACGCACTCGGCGCACACCACCGTACGCACGTACTCACGCCACAATACGACACATAAGCACGCCACGCACGCGAGTACGCACGACACGCACCCACGCAATGCACACATCGCACGCACACACGCCGCACTGCCACTGCGGATTACGCACGCGCACCGCACATACGCACTCGCGAGCACACACGTACGCACATACTGCACGCAACATACATCATGCACGCTACGCACGCAAGCGCAATTACGCACGCAACACACCGCACGGCACAAATGTACACACACACGCATTGCGCTGCGCGCACTACGCCCACCGTGCACGTAATATTATTAGCTGTCGCTGGCAAATATTAACACGAAGCGCGCTGATCGACTGAGCAAATAGCCGTTGATTGGCGGCGCTTATGTAGCTGTTGATTAGAAATCGGCCGAGAAATTCAACTTTGATACGAGAAGGTGTGTAATTGCGAGGTATAGCTCGCCGCGCTTAGTTGCACCTCAGCAGCAGCAGCAGCGCCAGCCCAGCGTAAGCAGCAGAATCAGGCAGCAGCAGCATGCAGCAGTAGCCAGCAGAAGCAGCAGAAGCAGCGCTCAGCAGCCAGCATGCACGCAACAGCTAGCCAGCGCAGACAGCGAGGACAGAAGCAGTCAGCAGGCAGCGAGCAGCCAGCCAGCAGAAGCAATTACAGTAGTATTGGTAGCAGCTAGCCAGCGTAGTAGCTAGTTAGTACGTAGGTCAGTAGTATGTAGTGTAGTAGTAGTAGAGGTAGTAGTAGTAGTAGTGCAGTAGTAGGTAGTACGCTAGTAGGAGAGTAGTGTATGTAGTAGTAGTTAGTAGTAGTAGATAGTAGTAGTAGTAGTAGCTAGTAGTAGCAGTAGCACGTAGCAATGATTTTAGCAGTATAATAGTAGTATGTAGCGAGTAGTATTAGTTAGTGGAGTTAGTCAGCAGCCCAGCAAAGCACACAACAATATAAGCAACAGCATGAGCAGTATCAGAGAAGCAATTGAAGAAGCTGGTGCCGTAGCAAACAGATCCAGCCGTAAGCTCGCCTAGTCGCAGGCGCAAGCAGGGCATATTAATCATTGACTCAAAACCACAAGCAGCCACAGAAGCAGCAGCAGTAGGCAGCAGCAGCAGCAGCAGCAGCAACAGCCAGTAAGTAAAGTAACAGCCAGTAGTAGCAGTAACAGCAGTAGTAGCAGTAGTAATTTGTAGTTTAGTAGCAGGAGAGAAGGAGGAGGAGCCCAAGAGTAGCAGCCCAGCAGCAGCAGCAGCAGCAACAGCAGTAGCCCAACAGTAGCAGCAGCCAGCCGCAGCAACAGTAGCAGGAGCTAGTAGCAACAGTAGCAGCAGCATAGCAAAAGCAACAGCAGCCATCAGTAGCAAACAGCATCATCATTATCATCATCATCCAGCAGCAGCAGCCAGCAGAGCAGCAGCAGCCGGATCATCATCATCATCATCAGCAGCTAGCAGCAGCAGCAGCAGCAGCAAGCGGTGCGTCGCCCGTACACCTATATTTTGATGCACTTCGATAGCCGCCGGACGCCGCGCCTGCATCAAATCAAAAGCATAGTTTATTGCAGGGATTGCTTGATGGAAATATGTGATCACGCCCGCCTGGAGTGTGTGTGTGGTTGTTACTTGGTTGCGTTTTAAATTGAGACCACGAGAATGCGTGACGCTCGCACGGATGACTACGTCACTAGATCTATACACGTCCGAGCTTTAGTGTACGTACGCTACGTACGCTTACAGCTGCGTGACTGCATGCACCGCGCGCTGCTTATCGCTGGATACGTGACACGAGAGAGCTAGGCTATAAACAGCGTTATTGATAAATGAAGGTTATGATTGAATTATGAGAGACGGCTTCGGGGCGAACTTTGCGCGTGCGCGCTAGGCAACAATTAAAGCATTAAGCGTATAATTTCTGAGCGGGGCGTTGGATTGCATCGTCACAGCGGTTTCGTGCGCACATATAATTAAGGTTTATCGCATGCTATGAAAAAAAAAAAATCGAGTCTATACCGCGCTCAGCTCTCTCTCTTTCTCTCTCTCTTTCTCTCCGCGCGCTCTCTCTCTCTCGCGCTCTCTTTCTTTTTTTCTTTCTTAGATTTTCTCACTCCCACCTCTCTCTTCCTCGCTCTCTCTTTCTTTCTTACTCCCGCCTCTCTCTCTCTTTCTCCCATAATCTCCATCTCTTTGCACCTCTCTCCATCTTCCACCTCTCTCTCTCTTCTCTGTCTTTTTCTTCTCTCTCTCTCTCTCTCTCTCTCTCCATCTCATCTCTTCTCTCTGTGTGTTCGTGTCTCTCTCTCTCTCTCCCCATATATCCATCTCTTTGCACCTCTCTCCATCTCCATCTCTCTCTCTCTCTCTCTCTCTCTCTCTCTCTGTCTCTCTCTCTCTCTCTCTCTCTCTCTCTCGCTCTATAGCCTACACTAAAGCCCGGGCACATCATTTCAGCGCAAAATTTATTTCTGAAGCCCTCCGGTCCTCCCCATCGTTATAGTCAATATAATCACTCCATCACTCGATTGTGTCACTTAGAGAATACATGTACATAATTCCAGGCTCGTATACGTACGGTACGTATATACGTGCATTATATAACTTATTATTTATAAGAGTACATATATACACACATCTCTATTAATGCACTCTTGTTTATTACTCATTGATGGCATCCTGCTGCGCTGCCACACTCGTATACGTACGTACGGTACGACGCGGTTGCATTATATCCACATAATTAATATACTGCAGCCTGCTGCCGCTAGCACCATCGTATACGTACGGTACGGTACGACGCGGTGCATTATATCCATATATTATATACTGCAGCCTGCTGCGCTTAGCCACCACTCGATATACGTACGGTACGGTACGACGCGGTTGCATTATATCACTATATTATATACTGCAGCCTGCTGCCGCTAGCACGCACTCGTATATCGTACGGTTACGGTTACGACGCGGTGCATTATATCCATATATTATATACTGCAGCTGCTGCGCTGCACCACTCGTATACGTACGGGTACGGTACGACGGCGGTGCATTATATTCCATATATTATATACTGGCAGCCTGCTGCCGCTAGCACCACTCGTATACGCCTACGCGTACGGTACGACGCGTGCATTATATCCATATTATATACTGTGCAGCCTTGCTGCCGCTAAGCACCACGTCGTTATAACGTACGGTACTGGTACGACGCGGTGCATTATATCCATATTTATTATATACTGCAGCCTGCTGCCGCTAGCCACCACTCGTACTACGTACGGTACGGTACGACGCGGTGACATTATATCCATATTATTATATACTTGCAGCCTGCTGCCGCTAGCACCACTCGTATACGTACGCGTACGGTACGACGCGCGCGTGATTTATATCATATATTATATACTGCAGCCTGCTGCCGCTGCACCACTTCGTATACGTACCGGTTACGCGTACGACGCGGCTGCACTTATATCCACATATTATTACTGCAGCCTGCTGCCGCTAGCCCACCAACTCGTTATACGTACGGTACGCGTTACGATCGCGCGTGCATTATATCCACAATTATATACTGCAGCCTGCTGCCGCTAGCACCACTCGTATACGTACGGTACGGTTACGACGGCGCGTGCATTATATCCATATATTATATACGTGCAGCCTGCTGCCGCTAGCCCACACTCGCTATACGTACGGTACGCGTACGACGCCGGGTTGGCATTATTCACATATTATATAGCAGCCTGCCCTGCCGCTAGCACCACTCGTATACGATACTGGTACGGTACGACGGCGGTGCATTATATCCACATATTATATACTGCAGCCTGCTGCCGCTAGCGCCACCACTGCGTATACGTACGGTACGTTTACGACGCGGTTGCATTATATCATATATTATATTACTGCCCAAGCCTTGCTGCCGCTAGACACCACGTATTGCCTAATGCCTACGAGAAGCGTTCTCTGTATACGCCTCGACAATTGTTAAAAACATTACTTAATTCTCTGCAAAAAATTATGTTCTCGATGCGCTCTATATGTATGTCGACTGTTCCGCTC
>NW_014577097.1:793634-794763 GCF_000485595.1 Priapulus caudatus | reverse complement strand
CGTGTGTGCGTGCGTACGTGCGTGCGTGCGTGTGTGCGTGCGTACGTACGTGCGTGCGTGCGTGCGTGTGTGCGTGCGTGCGTGCGTTCGTGCGTTCGTGCGTTCGTGCATGCGTGCGTGCGTGCGTGCGTGCGTGCGTGCGTGCGTGCGTGAGTGCGTTATTTACTCGTGAGTGGAAACATCCGTGTGCACGCACGGTCACGTTTCTCCCATGTCCGTCCCCATTATCGCTACCCTTGGTGACACGCCGTATGTCAACACAGAAACTTGTTCCTCCTCGTGACGTACGGACCGCACGAGGCAGTCCCCTTCGGCTACGGGAAAAATCCCCCCCCGCGCGCGCACAAAAAATAAAACTCGGTCGCTTTCAAAATGTGACCCCGATATTCGGGACGCGCGCGCGCATGCGCAACCGTGGCTGCGTCAGCAACTCGAAACGGGAAGCCCAATACGTTCCCAGAGCAGACGAAAAATAGCCGTGCGGGGGCTTATGGCCATAATTGATGGCGGCCTACCCTAGTGTATAACAATAATAACCTCAATCAGTCGTCGTACATGCAGTCCAATCGCTTTGCGCCGCACGCGTGGGCTTGTATCGATCAGCCAGTATTAGAGCCCGCTGCCACCCCCCCCCTCCCCCCGATCGGCGGGAACCCGACGGCGGTACGGACACGCTTTCTCTTTCCCGCGCCGCCGTGTCTTATAAGCTGGGTTCACACTACCGACTTTATGATAGCGAATTGGCGAGTTGGACCAATTTACACGCGTTTACACTGCCGATTGTCGGTTGTACAGTTGGGAAGTTGGTCCAATTCGCCAATTCGTCTGCATAAATTCGGTAGTGTAAACCCAGTTTTATGCGAGTCTCGGGGTAGGTGCCGTGTCTTGCCGGGATGCCAAGTCTTTGACGCTGGTTCGTGATCATATCGATTTCTTCCCGCTCAGAGAGAAATTCTTCATTTTGGTAGCGAGCGACTCTCGAGTGGCGGGTCGATGGCACGGTGCATGGTGGTGACGGAGTGGTGGAAGTTATTGCGTGTGGGGACCGCGCGAAGTTTACTGCCTCTTACGCGCTCTCTCTCTCGCTCTCTCTCTCTCTCTCGCTCTCTCTCTCGCTCTCTCTCTCTCT
>NW_014577097.1:791098-793624 GCF_000485595.1 Priapulus caudatus | reverse complement strand
CTCTCTCTCTCTCTCTCTCTCTCTCTCTCTCTCTCTCTCTCTCTCTCTCTCTCTCTTGTAGCTGTTCCCGTGTCCCTCCCTCACATTTGTTAAACAGCGATATTTCCCCGTTTTGCACCCTTGCTGCTAACAGTGTGACAGCTAATATCCGAGTCATCACGCCGCGGAAATGAGAAATATATATTGCTGCCAGTGGGGCAGCAATCGGCTCGCTTGTCAACGGAGGCTTTATTATAAGGACATCGATTTAGGAACAAAAGCAGCGCAACGCGCATGCGCGTATGCGCGCGCGCACACACACATATGCTCGAGCTCGCACACTCGCACGCACGCACGCACGCACGCACGCACGCACACACACGATCGCTCGCTCGGTCACTCACGAACTCACTCACGCACTCACGCACGCACTCACTCACTCACTCACTCACTCACTCACTCACTCACTCACGCACTCACTCACTCACTCACTCACGCACTCACTCACTCACTCACTCACTCACCCACTCACTCACTCACCCACTCACTCACTCACTCACCCACTCACCCACTCACCCACTCACCCACTCACCCACTTACCCACTCACTCAACCCATCCATGCACCCATCCACCCATCCACGCACACGGACACGCACGCGAACACACAAATGCGCTCTCGTTACAATGAGAACAAAACTGAAAATTGTTTACTTATGATATACGCCACGTAATAGCAACGATTTCTGCCGTACGCGTTTAGAATAGATATCGGAGAGCAAAAATATAAGCGAAAATCGAAAGATTAAATGCGCCTCAACTCTAGCTAAATAGAGCTGGAAACCGTGGAGAGGAAATTAAGTAGAGATTGGAAGTGAATTAAAGTCGAGTTTTTGTAATCGCCAAGTGTAGAGACAATAGAGGATTGACAGCGGCTATAGTGTGACCAGAGTGACGTGCCAAATCACTTACTATAGTAACGATGATGACACATCGCGTTAGTATAAATACAAGTTCGTTGTTACTCGTGAACGTCTTTCACTATTCAAAGCTGCACATTCATTGCCAAATTTTAAACAAAACACTTTGGTGTGATCAGTTTCAATTCAGTTTTCAGTTCAGATTCAATCCTGCACTCCTGCTTTAAAAAGATCAGAATGGCCGTGCAGTCACGTGATGCTGATGTGCCGTGAGTGCTCCCCCCCTCTCCCCCCCCCCGTCTCTCTCTCGCCTTCTCTCTTTCCCCTCTCTCATTCTTTCTCCCGCCCTCTCTCTCTCTCTCTCTCTCTCTTTCTTTCTTTCTTACTATCTCTTTCCCTCGCTCTCTCCATCTCTCGCGCTCCCTCTCTTTCTCTGCACATCCACCTCCCTCGCCCTATCACCTGATCCTCAAAGTTATTATGCAGGAAAGATAATTAAGTCAGCTGGATTCGGCCTAGCTCAGCATGCTTGTTAAACATTCCAATCCGAGAATATCGAGCAGCATGTATAATACAGGCACGCACGTGCGTGATGTAGAAATACCAATACAAAGTGTCCTCGCTACGTAATCTGATTTCAAACGTTTTAATTCGGTTCCGAAAGGAAATTATTTCCTCGTAATATGGAACCGCGATACCACCTTGGCTCGCCGGAAAGAATTCGTGTCCCTCGTGTAATCGAGTTTTTATCGCTAATGGGTTCCTACATTTTCAACAGAAATGCTGCGCCGTCGTTAAATCCAATTGGGAAGCAGGGACGTTGGCAGATTCCGCGAATGCTCCACTTCTCGAATAATGCAGGAAATTCCGCGCAAAGTGGAGTAATCTCGAACAGCGGAGTTGCTGTAATTGAAATTACGCAAAACATCTGAGTGAAGATATCGTGATGAAACTGACAAGGCTAATGCCAGCTGGTCGAAACAATCGGCAAATCCTTTTGACGATTCCGCTCTGCAGGCCACGCGTGTCATATAGGATCGTTCGTCGCCTTGACAACCTTATTAGTTAATTATTAGTTCGTTCGTTCGTTATTATGCGTTCGTTCGTTATTTCTCTTCGTTCGTTATTCGTTAATTATTTTATTTTTTGGCCGAGTAGCACCCAGCATTGCCGTATGCTGCTGGGATTGCCGGCCATGACGGCGTAGTGACCAGCGCTTCGCTTCGTAGCGACAATTAATGCAATTCGATTCCGGTGTTCCCGAATCCGGGTGTCCCCCGGGGGGCCCGTTGTCAGAAACAAATTAGTCTTAACATTAACCTTAACATTAACTTTTTCTCTTAAAGCGTTGCCAGAAACTTCGTAAAGTTAAGAGAATTAAAAATTCTCTTAACTTTTCTCTTAACTTAAGAGATCCTAGACCCTCCCTTAACTTTAATATTAAGATGAAAATAACACATTTAGACTAAGAATTACAATTATAGTGATATTATATTTTATATTAATGAGTAATATCATGTTTTTTTCTTGAAAAAAACACGTCAAAAACATTAATTATCTACCGATCGTGAAGCAAAACAAAAGTGTCAAAACATTTACAAATGCCGTATGGCATTTGTTCTCTTGTTT
>NW_014577097.1:789735-791088 GCF_000485595.1 Priapulus caudatus | reverse complement strand
CACACACACACACACACACACACACTACCTTACACAGCCATCATCGGTTTCCTAATAAAACCAAATGTCACGGCGGCACATACACCTCGCGCCTATGACGTCTGACCGAGTTTCTAGGAGCACGATGTCAATACACTTGCATCTGCTACGCACACACACGCCGTAGTATTATACATACTAGTACTGCGAACCCCGGAGTCAGACACGCGCGAAAATCGCTCGTGCTATATATTGGATTTGAACGTGCGAAACGCGACAATACGCGTCCAATTATCAACTTCGTTAGCATTTATTTCCCAAGTGTACGCATCGCGTCCGGCGAGGATGTCTTGCTTCGATATTGCAAGCCTTGTTTACGGCAGGGTTTTCGCAGACATAAGATGTTTGTTTTTTGTTGTTGTTTTTTTCCAGATTATATCGACAAAGCATACAGTAGCATATATAGTAAATATACATTATACAGTACAATATTGGTAGTCGTGCACAATTCACAGTAAATACAATGTAGTAACATAAATGTGTATACCTAATACAGGTTATACAGGTTCCGGTTGTACCGTTGTTGTTGTTTTTTTACCAGTGTTATTGTCTCCAGATTACATTCACAAAGCATATACAGTACATGTATTAAAAAAGTGGTTTACAGTATTTGCAGTCGTACAGAATTCAACAATACATGCAATGTAGGAACATCGATGTAGTCATGATGCAGACGAAAAATATAACAAAAAGGTTCTATGACTACTGTTATGGCGACAAAAAAGATAAGTCTACAAAGAACCCAAATATGAGTAGATCGGTATATTGATACAATTTTTTGTAGTGAATTGAGGAAGGCTGACCATTTACCTAGGAAGGGTTCTGGCTCTAGGTTCGTGAGGGCAATATGCTTTTCAATGTTCATTATTATATGCTATATATTGGATTTGAGCGTACGAAACGCGACAATACCCATCCAATTATCAACTTCGTTAGTATTTATTTCCCAAGTGTACGCATCGCGTCCGGCGAGGATTTCTTGCTTGTGATATTGCGAGCCTTGTGTACGGCAGGGTTTTCGCAGACGTAAGATGTTGGTCGTGGGGAGGCTGTGCAAGCGCACAGCCGCATGACGATCAATATGGTTTAGAGATAGCGAGAGAAATAGGGATAGGACGAGAGAATACGGGAGAGAGAGCGCGCGCGAGAAGGGGAGAGAGAGAGCGCGCGCGAGAAGGGGAGAGAGAGAGCGCGCGCGAGAAGGGGAGAGAGCGCGCGCGCGAGAAGGGGAGAGAGCGCGCGCGCGAGAAGGGGTTAGAGCGAGATAGAGTTGGGGAGAGGGAGAGAGAGGGGAGAAGAGAGAGAGAGAGAGAG
>NW_014577097.1:786887-788305 GCF_000485595.1 Priapulus caudatus | reverse complement strand
TTCTTCTTCTTCTTCCCCTTCTTCTTCTTCTTCTTCCCCTTCTTCTTCTTCTTCTTCTTCTTCTTCTTCTTCTTCTTTTTCCCCTTCTTCTTCTTCCCCTTCTTCTTCTTCTTCTTCTTCTTCTTCTTCTTCTTCTTTTTCCCCTTCTTCTTCTTCCCCTTCTTCTTCTTCTTCTTCTTCTTCGAGTCCGGCGCATACGCGGTGTGTCTATTGTCTTGCAGTCCCTTGTTTTCGCGGCATCACGATAATACCCACAATCCAACGCGAGCAAGCTCGGTCCGCCATTTTATTTTCATAACCGGCGGCGATATGTCTACCTGACCGTGATTGCGCGTGTGGGTGAGCGACGCCTCATGTCTATACGCAAACTCCACGACAGATGGCGCTCTCGCTCTGGCTCAATTCTACTGAGTGTGGGAAGGGGGCGCTGCGTGCAGTTTGGTCTATACGTAGCACGCATTTTGGTTTGCGCCACCTATCGGCGGGCGACTCGCGACGCGACGGCATTGCCAATAACGAACGCCTCGCGTCGTTAACGCAGCTTTCCGCAAGTAAAATCTCGTTGATTGTCCGCAAGCAGATATATAGTAGCCGCCAGTACTCCCCGTGGAAATATCTTATGGAAGCTCGTATTCGCGCGTTATTATACGAAGCACAGTTGGTGCGCATTATGGCATGGATGGATCACGTCCAGCGAGATGGCACCATCAATTACAGGAATAGCGCGAATGTAAAGCTTCGCGTCAAGTCGCGTTTATTGCACCATTTATTGACAATCGAATTGCTGCTTTCTACGCGGGGGGCTACGTACGTGCGATATCACGATACCGGGAGTGAAATAATACAATGAATGTCAGGAGTATAAAAATAACAGGAGTGAATAATAACACATCTATTATATATATATAGTATATCTTATAAAAATAGATCTATTATTATTCACTCCTGATAATAATATATGTATTATTTGACGCCCGATGATATCTCGGTCACCTTATACAACTGTCCATTGTCTTGCTGCAAAAGCCTCCTTGCAGCAACAGACACCCACAAACGGGCCCCACGCGGCATCTATCAAACAACCCAAACATAACTCGCATCGTTACGGAAATATAGAAAGCTATATCTGCTTTTTTATTGGCGTTTATTTCCGCGCTGCGACAGCTAGAAGCGTGTAATCCGACGTCATTCTAGTGTCCCGAGGCATAATCATTTTTTACAGCGATCTGAAGCGAGCCGTCAGTTAACCCAGTGCGAGACACATCAAATTACGATTAGTCATCTCATTTCATTTTTATACGCATGAAGCGTTTTAAAAATTCATAATCCGAAAGCAGATTTCGCTCAAATCGCGACACGAGCTTTATGTGTGTGCGTGCATGTGTGTGTGTGTGTGCGTGTGTGTGTGTGTGTGTGTG
>NW_014577097.1:776711-786346 GCF_000485595.1 Priapulus caudatus | reverse complement strand
TGTGTGTACGCGTGCGTGTGCGTGTGCGTGTGTGTGCGTGCGTGCGTGCGTGCGTGTGTGTGAGTGTGTGTGTGTGTGTGTGTGTGCGCGTACGTGCGTGCGTGCGTTCGTGCGTGCGTGTATGTGTTGTGCGCGTGTCGTACAGCTGTCGTTTATATATAAGCGGTGAATATTCCACGGCAGACTCTAGCTGTCATCTCGACTCTGTCGTCATCGTCATCGTTTGTCATTCGTCGGCATTGACATCAGTCGTCGGCATCCCCTCAAGTCACGAACCCATCTCCCGAAATCCTCGAAGATTTCCCCTTTCTATTTTTGAAAGAGGAAAAGCAGCTAAAGGGATTATGTCTACTGCTGTCGCGTAGGATGCTCGGAGCAAGCGTCACGCGTTCTCATATCTCCCCCAGCTACCCGTCCGCTCTCCTTCTTAACACTAATCTCTGTCCATCTTCCTTTCTGTGCCTGACAAGCCCCAGCTCTATATCTGAAATTTCCTTTTATCTATAACAGGATGGCGCAGTGGTCGGGTACGCGTTATAGCTGACATCCATCTACACTGGCATGCACTCTGATGATATATATGCTAATACTGAGGTCAATGCCAATCGTACCATTAGTCTGTTAAAATCCCCTGCAGGGTTTGATAGCTCTTTAACGGGCCATGCGCAGACGGGAAGTAGGCCTACATTGAACACATTCGTTTAAGTGCGAACCGTGAAACAACGTGCGTCCGCCAACCATTGGAAATACCCAGGAAATCTCTCGGGTACAAATCGAAGAAGAGGTAGCTGAAAGTTTCCCTATCATGCACAAATAAGCGCATTAGGTATTCACCTTACTAGATCCTTAGGCTGCTGTTCGGGTACCCCTTCTTCGCGGTTTATTTCCGCTTGGCCTACTCCCATTTCGCCTACTGCCCCTTTTTCGCCTTCCCATCCACCGTCTCAAACGCCGTTCAGGATATCGACCAGGCAACGGAGCAATTTAGCTTAGAGGTCTATATGCAAAAACTTAGAGGTTAATCAGCGAATATGTCAATATGCAAACAGCGAATGAGATTAATCATGTATTATACTCGTTAAATCGACGCTAGATTTCATTTAAATGTGTGCTTCCGTGCGTCCTGCGCATTCTCATCCTCATTCTCATCACACGTTGCACACGATCGTAAATCAGTCTGATTCATGTGCCGGCTTCTTAATTGGTTTCGCAACAACAGCGAAAGAGCAGAGCAGAGAGAGATAGAAAGAGAGAGAGAGAGAGATGTGTGTGATGCCGCGCGCTGCGCGGGTGTTGTGTAGTCGTGTTGCTGTTGCGTGCAGTGCGTGCGTGCGTGCGTGCGTGGGTGTGGTGTGTGCGCGCGCGCGGTGGGGCGTGTGTTGTGTGTGTGGGTGTGTGCCTCTCTTGTGTGTGTTGTGTGTGTGTGTGTGTGTGTTGTGTTGTGTGTGTGTGGGGGTGTGTGTGTTGTGTGTTTGTGTGTGTGTGTTTTGTGTGTTGTGGATTATTGCTCATAATGTGCGCGCGTGGTGCGTGTGGTGCGTGCATTGCATGGAGTGCGTGTCCGTTGCGTGTGCGTGTGCCGTGACGTGCTCGCGTCGTTGCTGCAGTGCTGCCTCGTGCGTTGGCGTGCGTAGCGTCGCGTTGCGTTGGCGGCGCGTGTGAGTAACATGTCGCCAGCGAAATGCTAGCGAATGCATGTTCTGCTACACGCCTCTCCGCCTGCTACATGGTCCTGTTCTACTACACGCCTGGCTCCTGCCTGCCTACATGGCTTTGGTGTCTGGCATCACGCCTCTCCCGCCTGCTACATGGTTGTGTTCTGCACACCCTCTCGCCTGCCTACAGTGAGTGTACGCTACACGCCTCTCCGCCTTGCCTACTACTGTTGGTTTCTGAAAACGCCTTCTCCGCCTGTCTACCTGGTTGCTTCTCGAAACACGCCTTCTCGCGCCCTCCACTGTTGCTTCTGCTACATTCTCCTCTCCCCTGCTACATGTTGGTTCTGCGAGCAGCCGCCTCTCCGCCTGCTACATTGGTGGTTCTGCGCCTACACCGCCCTCTCCCGCCTGCTACATTGGTTTGGCTTCCTGCTACAGCGCCTCTCCGCCTGCTGAGCGATGGTTGTTCTGTAAACGCGCCTGCTCCGCCTGCTACACTGGTTTGGTTCTGAAAACAGCGTAGGCTCTCCGCGCTGCTACAGTTGGTTGCGTGTCCGAAACACGCCCTCTGTGCGCCGGCTCTGCTACAGGTGTTGGTTCTGCTACAGTGCGCCTCTCCTGCTACACGTTGGTTGTTCTGAAACACCCTCTCCGCCTGCTGACATGGTTGGTTCTGCTACAACGCCTCTCCGCCTGCTACGATGGTAGTTTCTGCTACGATGCCTCTCCGCCTGCATCATGGTTGGTTACTGCTACACGCCTCCGGCCTGCTAACAGTGGTTTGTTCTGCTACAGCGCCTCTTCGCGCCTGCTAGCACATGGTTGTTGCTGCCTACCGACATCTCGCCTCTCCGCCTGTCTACATGGTTGGTTCGCTACACCGCCTCTCCAGTCCTGCTACATGGTTGGTCTAAAACAGCGCTCTCCCGCCTGCTACATGGTTGCGTCTGAAACCATTCCCTCGCTGCTGCTACAGGGTTGGATTTGCTAACACGCCTCTCCGCCTGCTACATGGTTGGGTTCTGCTACACGCCTCTCCGCCTGCTACATGGTTGGTTCTGCTACACGCCTCTCCGCCTGCCTACATGGCTGTTCTGCCCTACAGTCGCCTCTCCGCCTAGCTACATGTTGGTTCGCTAACGCCTCCACCTGCTACGTTGTTCTGGCCTTACCCCCCTCTCCGCCTGCTACATGGTGGTTCGTGCTACACAGCTCTCCGCTGCTACATGGTTGGTTTGCTACCCGCCTCTCCGCCGCTACATGGTTGGTTCTGCTAACACGCTCTGCTCCGCCTGCTACAGGTGGTTTGCTACAGCGCCTCCCGCCTGCTACACCGTGTTGGTTTTCTGAAACACGCCTCTCCGCCGGCCTACATGGTTGGGTTCTAAAACACCCTCCCGCTGCTACATGATTGTCTGCTACACGCCTCTCGCCTGCCTACATGGTTTCTGCACATGTCGCCCTCATCCGCCTGCCCGCTTTTTTTTTTACATCTGGTTGTTCTCGCTACACTGCCTCTCCGCCTGCTACCGATGGTTGGTTTCTGCTACGACGCTCTCGCGCCTGCTACAGTGTTGGTTCTGCTACCACGTCCTGCTCCGCCTGCTCACATGTTGGTTCTGCTAACACGCCGGCTCTCCGCCTGCTACATTGTGGTTGGTTGTGAGAAACACGCCCTCTCCTCCTGCTACATGGTTGTTTCCTGAAACCACTCCCCGCCTGCTAGCGGCTGGTTGGTTCGCTATCACGCTCTCTTGTCCGCTGGCTACATGTTGATTCTGCAACAGTCCGCCTCCCGCCTGCTACAGTGGTTGTTTCTGCTACATCGCTCTCGCGCGCTGCTACATTGGTTGGTTCTCAAAACACGCCTCCTTTCCGCCTGCTACCTACTGGTTGGGTTTCTGAACCGGCCTGCTCCGCCTGCTACAAGTGGTTGTTCTGAAACACGCGCTCTTCCACCTGCTACTATGGTTGGTGTCTAAAACCGCCTCTTCCGCCTGCTTACAGCATTAGGTTGGTTCTGAACACGCTCTCCCCCTCTACATGGTTGGTTCTGCTACCCCTCTTCTCCGCCTGCTACATGTGGTCTGCTCACGCCTCTCGCCGCCTGCTACAGTTGGTTGTTCTAAAACACGCCTCTTCCGCTCTACATGTGGTTCTGCTACATCGCCTCTGCCGCCTTGCTACATGGTGTTCTGAAACACGCCGTGCTAGCCTGCTAATGGTTGGTTCTGCTACACGCTCTTCCGCCTGCTACATGTGGTCTGAAAACACGCCTCTCGCCTGCTACATGGTTGGTTCTGAACACGGCCTCTCCAACCTGCTTACATGTTGGTTCGCTAACACGCGCCTCGACCTGCTATCATGTTTGTTCTGAAACACCCTCTCTCCTGCTACATGGTGTGGTCTCGTGCTTACACGCCTCGTCCGCCTGTACAGTGGTTTGTTCTATAAACACAGCCTCTTTCCGCCTGCCTACACTGGTGTTCGAAACACGCCTCTCCCGCCTGCTTGACCTGTGGTGTTCTGCTATACACACTCTCGCGCCTGCTACTAGTGTTCTAAACAGGCGCCTCTTCCGCTCTGCTACAGTTGGTTGGTTTCTGAAACACGCTCTCCGCCTGCTACATGGTTGTCTCTACACGCCTTTCCCGCCTGCTACATGGTTGGTGTCTGCTACACGCCTCTCCGAATTCCTGCCTACATGTTGGTTCTGAAAACACGCCCTTCCACGGCTGCATACATGGTTGGTTCATAAAACACGACGCCTGCTGCCGCCTGCTACAGTGGTTGGGTTTCTGAAACACGCCTCTCCACCTTGCTCATGGTTGGTTCTGTCTACAACCCTCTCCGCCTGTCTACATGGTCTGGTTCTGCATACCCGCTCTCCGCACTGCTACATGTGTTCTAAAACACTGCCTCTCCGCATGCTACAATGGTTTGGTCGCTACACCCTCTCCGGCTGCTAATGGTTGGTTCTGAACACGCCTCCCGCCTGCTACACTTGGTTGGCTTCTGCTACATCGCCTTCTCCCGCACTGACTACATCTGTACTGGTTCTGCACATCGTCTTCCGCCTTGCTCACATGGTTGGTTTCTTCTTCACGCCCCTTCGTCCGCCTGCTACATGTTGTTCTGGCTACACGCCTTCTGCCCGCCTGCTTACGATGTGGTTCTGCTAACATGCGCCTGCCCTGCCTGCTACGATGGTTGGGCTCGCTAGCAGCCTCTCCGCCTGCTACAGTGGTTTCTGCTACACGCCTCTCGCGGCCTGCACATGTTTTGGTTTTGCTATCAGCGCCTCTCGCGCTGCTACAGTTGGTCTAACACACGCCTCTCCGCCTGCTACATGGTTGGTTCTGAAACACGCCTCTCCGCCTGCTACATGGTTGGTTCTGAAACACGCCTCTCCGCCTGCTACATGGTTGGTTTCTGCTACAAGCTCCCGCCGCCACATGATGGTTCTGCTAGCACGCCCTCTCCGCCTGCACATGTTGGTTCCTGCTACATCCTCTCGCCGCTACATGTTGGTGCTGCAAACACGCCGTCCTCCGCTGCTACAGTGGATTGGCTTCTGCTACAGCGCTCTCCGGCCTGCTAACAGGTGATTGGTTCTGAAACACGCCTCTCCGCCTGCTACACTCAAACATGGTTTGGTGGTCTGAAACACGCCTCTCCGCCTGCTACATGGTTGGTTCTGCTACACGCCTCTCCGCCTGCTACAGGTTGGTTCTGCTACACGCTCTCCGCCTGCTACATGGTTGGTTCTGAAACACGCGCCTCTCGCGCCTGCCTACACTGTTGTTTTGCACAGTACGTCCTCTTCCCGCCTGCACATGGTTGGTTCTGCACACCCTCTCCGCCTGCTAACATGTTCTGAATCTGCTCACGCCTCTCCGGCTCTGCTTGACATGTTGGTTCTCGGCTTAACCGCCGGCCTCTCGCCTGCCTACATGGTTGTTATGAAACACGCCTCCCGCCTGCTACATTGTTGGTTGCGCTACCCGCTCTCTCTCTCCGCCTGCTACATGTTTGGTCTGCTAACGCCCTCCCGACCGCTACATGGTTTGTTTCTCGCTACACGCCTCTCCGCCTGCTTACAGCTGTGGTTCTTCTGAAACAATTTCCACTCCTCTCCAGGCCTGCTACATGGCGTGGTTCTGAAACACGCCTCTCCGCGCTACATGGTGGTTCTGCTACACCTGGCCTCGTCCCGCCTGCTACTTATGTTGGTTCTGCTACACGCGCCCTCTCCCCTGCCCATTATGGTTCTGCTACACGCCTCGTCCGCTGCTATCATGGTTGGTTTCTTGTCTACAACGCCTCTGCCTCGCCTGCTACATTGTTGGTTATAAACACTCCGCCCTCTCCGCCTCTACATGTTGGTTCTCTACACGCCTCTCCGCCTGCTACAGTGGTTGGTCCTGGCTATCATGGTTGGTTCTGAAACCGCCTCTGCCGCCTGCTTGACAGTGGGTTGGCGTTCGCTACACGCGCTCTCTGCCTGCTACATGGGGTTCTGCTGACACGCCTCTGCCGCCTGCTACATGGTTTGGTTCTGCTACACCGCCTGCCCGCGCGCTACACTGGTTGGTCTCTCTACACGCCTCTCCGCCTGCTACCGTGTGGTGGTTCGTCTACATCCGTCCTCTCCGCCTGCTACAATGTGGTTTTGCTACACCGCCCTCTCCGCTCTGTCTACATCGTGGTTGCGTTCTGCACCAACACACCCGCCGCCTCTCCTCGCCTGCTACAGCCTGGTTGTGTCCTGCAACACGGCCTCTCCTCCGCTACATGGTTGTTCTGAACACGCCCCTCTCCCGCCGCATCATGTTTGGTTCTGCTGACACGCCCTCACGCTCTGCTACAGGGTGGTTTCGGCTACAGCACCTCATCCGCCTGCTACACATGGTGGTTCTGCTACACGCTCTCCGCTGCTACATGGTGGTTTTGCTACATCGCCTCCTCCGCCCTGCTACATGGTTGTCTGCTACACACTCTCCGCCTGCTAACAGGGTTGTCTCGCTGCTACACGCCCTCGCTGCCTACATGGTTGGTTCTGAAAAGCACCTCTTCCGCCTGCTACAGGTGGTCTGAAACACGCCTCTCCCCTGTCTACAGTGTTGGTTCTGCTACAGCCCTCTCCGCCTCGCTACTGTTTGTTCTGCTACACGCTCCCGCCTGCTACACTATGGTGTTCTTGCTAGCACGCCTCCTCCGCCTGCTAACATGGTTGGTTCTGCTAGCAGCGCCTCTCCGGCAATCTGCTACATGGCCTGGTTCTGCTACAACGCTCCTCCCGCTACACTCGTTGTTTCTGGCTACCACGCCTCTGCCGCTGCTACATGGCGTCTGCTACACCAGCCTCTCCGTCTGCCTACATGGTTGTTCTCCTACACGTTCCTGTCTCCGCCTGCTCCACAAATGGTTGGTTCGCTACACGCCCTCTCCGCCTGCCTACACTTCGGTTGGTTCTGAAACTACGCCTCTCCTGCCTGCTAACATGAGTTGGTATCTGCTACAGCGCCTCTCCGCCTGTCACATGGGTTGGTTCTGCTACGACGCGCTCCCGCTGCTACACTGGTTGGTTCTGACTACAACGCCCTCTCGCCTTGCTACATGGTTGGTTCTGCTACAGCGGCCTCTCCGCCTGCTACATTGTTTGGTTCTGCGTACACGCGCTCTCTACCTGCTACATCTGATTGGTTACTGAAACACGGCTCTTCCGCTTGCTTAACATGTTGGTTCTGAACAACGCCTCTCCCGCCTTGCTACTGTTGGTTCTGAAACACGCCTCTCCGCCTGCTACATGGTTGGTTCTGAAACACGCCTCTCCGCCTGCTACATGGTTGGTTCCGCTACACGCTCTCCGCCTGCTTACATGTTGTCTGAAACACGCACTCTCCGCGCTGCCTACTATGTTGGTTCTGAAAACACGCCTCTCCGCCTGCTAACATTGGTTGTTCTGCTAACACTACACCCCTCTCCGCGCTGCTACATTTGATTCTGAACACGCGCCTCTCCGCCATGCCTACAGCGTGGTTGTTCTGCTACCGCCTCCCGCCTCGCTACAGTGGTTGGTGTCTGAAGCACGCCTCTGCGCTGCCTACAGTGTTGGTTCTGCTACACGCCTCTTCCGCCTGCACATGGTCTGGTTCTGACAACCACGGCCTCTTCCGCCGCTAAGTTTGGTTCTGCTACACGCCTCTTCTGCTGCTACAGGGTTTGTTCTGAACACCCGCCTCTTCCGCCTCAACGACTGGTGGTTCTGCTACACGCCTCTCGCACTGCTCCAGGGTTGGTTCGGCTACACGCCTCTCCGCCTGCTACATGTTGTTCTGCACAACGACTCCGCCTCGCTACATGTGGTTGTCTGAAACACGCTCTCCGCCCTGCTACATGTTGGTTCTGCACAGCGCCTCTCCGCTGCTCATGGCTTGTTCTGCTACATTACCCTTCCGCTGCTACATTGGTTGGTTCTGCTACACGCTCTCCGTCCCTGCTACATGGTGGTTAGAAACACGGCCTCTCCGTCCTGCTACATGGTGTTCAAAACACGCCTCTCCGCCTGCGACAGTGTTTTGCCTACACGCTCTCTCCGCCGCTACCATGTTGGTTCTGCATCATCGCCTCCCAGCCTGCTCACATCGTGGTTCTGGAAAACACGCCTCTCCGCCTGCTACATGGTTGTTCGGCTACCGATCGCCTTCCCCTACACGTGTTGTTCTGCTAACCATCGCCTCTCCGCCTGCTACATGGTTGGTTCCTGCTACACGCCCTCTCGCCTTTACATGGTTGTTTCTGCTACACGCCTCTCCGCCTGCTACATGGTTTGGTTCTGCTACACGCCTCTCCGCCTGCTACATGGTTGGTTCTGCTACACGCCTCCGCCTGCCTACATGGGGTTCGCTAGCAGCATCGCCTCGTCCGCCTGCTACACTTTGGTTGTCTGAACACTCCTTCTCCGCCCTGCTAATTGGTTGGTTCTGAAACACGCCTCTCGGCCGCTACATGGTGTTCTGCTACACGCCTCTTCTCGCCTGCGCTTCATGGTTGTTGCTACCGCTTCTCCGCCGCTACATGGTGTTCTGCTAGATCGCCTCTCCCGCCTGCTACATGGTTGGTTCTGCTACACGCCTGCATCCGCCTGCATACAGTGGTTGGTTCTGTGCACATCGCCTGTCCGTCCTGCTACAGTGGTGTGGTTCTAAACACGCCCTCTCCGCCGCCTAAGCATGTTGGTTCGAAACACGCCTCTCGGCCTGCATTCATGGTGGTTGGTTCTGCTCACACGCCTCCTCCGCCTGCTACATGGGTTGGTTCTGAACTGACGCTCTCGCCTGCTACAATCTGGTTGGATTCTGCTCCATCTCCTTCTCCGACCTGCTTACATGGTGGGTCTGCTACTACGCCTCTCCGCCTGCTACATCGGTTGTTCTGAAACACGCCTCTCCGCCTGCCTACATGGTGTTCGCTACAGATCGCCTGCTCCGCCTGCACATGGTTTGGTTCTGCTATCACCGCCTCTTGCCGCGCTGCTACAGTGGTTGGTCTGCTAGCACGCCTGCTCCGCCTGCTACATGGTTGGTTTCTGCTACAACCCTCTGCCGCCGCCTACACCGGTTGGTCTGACCTACACGCCTGCTCCGCTCCGCTACATGGTTGTTCGCTAAACGCCTCTCCGCCTGCTACAGTGGTGTTCTGCTACACGCCTCCCGCCTGCTACATGGTTGGGTTCTGAAACACCCTTCTCGCCTCTATCAGGTTGGTTTCTGAACACGCCTCTCCGCCTGCTACATGGTGGCTCTGAAACACGATCCTCCTCGTTGCCTGCCGTACATGGTGGTGTCTGCTACATGTCGCTCTCGCCCGCCTACAGGGTGTTGGTTCTGGCTTACACGCTCTCCGCCTGCTACAGGTGGTTGGTGTCTGAAAACACGCTCTTTCCGCCGCATCAATGGTTGCGTTCTGAAACAC
>NW_014577097.1:766218-774841 GCF_000485595.1 Priapulus caudatus | reverse complement strand
GGATCTGAAACACGCCTCTCCTCGCTCCATGTTTGGTTCTGGAAACACGGGCTCTTCCTCCTGATACATGGTTGGTTCTGAAACACGGGCCTCTCCGCTGCTACTGGTTAGGTTCTGCTACACGCCTTCTCCGCTTGCTACATGGTTGGTTCTGTACACACCTCTCGCTGCTACATGGTTGTTCTGCTACACGCCTGCCGCCTGCCCTACATGGTGGTTTTGCGCTACACGCCTCGTCGCCTGCCGTTACTGGTTGGTTCTGCCTACGACACACCTCTCCGCCTGCTACATGTGGATTCTGCTACACGGGCTCTACCGCCTGCTAACCCCATGGTGGTCTGGAAAAGCACGCCTCTCGTGCCTGACTACATGGTTGTTCTGAACACGACCTCTTCGCGCCTGCTGACATGTTTGGTTTCTGCCTACACGCCTGCTCGCGCCTGCTACATGGTTGGGTGGTTCTGCTACACGCCTCTCCGCCTGTAATGCGTTGGTTTTTTTTTCGGCCCTACACGCTTTCTCGACCCTGCCCTACATGCGTTGGCTTCTCCTACACGCCGCTCGCCTGTACTGGCTGGTTCTGCCTACACGCCCTGCTCGCGCCTGCTACTGTTGGGTTCTTGCTACACGCCTCTCCGCCTGGCTACATGGTTGGTTCTGCTACAACGCCTCTCCGGCCTCGCTACATGGGTTGGTTTCTGCTACACGGCCTCTCCGCCTGCCTACAATGGTTGGGTTCTGCTAACGACGCCTCTCCGCCTGCTACATGGTTGGTTCTGAAACACGCCTCTCCGCCTGCTACATGGTTGGTTCTGCTACACGCCTCTCCGCCTGCTACATGGTTGGTTACTGACATACACGCCTCTCCGCCTGCTACCAATGGTTTGGTTCTGCTACACGGCCCTCGCTTGCTACATGGTTCGGCTTCTGCTACACGCAACTCTCCGGCTGATACATGGCTTGGGTCTGCTACACGCTCTCAGCCTGCCTACATGGTGTGTTCTGAACAACGGCCTCTCCGCCATGATACCATGGAAATTGGTTACTGCAAAAACACGACACTCTCGAACCAGTTGATACTAACTCATGGTGTTCGAAAACACGCACGTCTCCGCCTTGCTTACAATGGTTGGTATCTGAAAACACGCCTCTCGCCATTGCTACATTGGTTGGTTCTGCCTACACGGCCTCTCGGCCTAAGCTACATGGTGTTCTGAACGAAAAAAAAAAAAACAACAAAAAAAGCGTTACTCAACGCCATGAAATACTACAGATAAAGACAAAAAAAACGTATTGGAAGTTCATAAAGAAAAAAACCCGCCTCCTCCGCCGCTCCCATGGTTAAAAAAAAACGAGTTAACATACGATAAAAGCATACCCAACAGAAACACATTAAAAAAAAAAACTCCGAAAAAGAAAAAAACTTAATAGGCAAATAAAGCATGGTAAAAAAAAAAAAAAAGAAAAAGTATAAAAAACTAGAAAAAAAAAAAAAAAAAAAAACACCGCCTCAAATCATCGCTGCTACGAGGTTTGGTTGCTCACAACGCCAACTCTCCCGCCTGCTACATGGCTTGTCATGAAACACCGACAACTCCTCCGCCTACATGCTACCATGGTTGGTTCTGCTACACGCCTCTCCGCCTTTTTCTGGGCTTGCACAATGGGCGCGGGGGTCTGTTGGTTCTGAGAAACACCCCGTCTCGCCTGCAATTAACATGGTTGCAGTTCTGCTACACGTCTCTGCCTGCACCCGAATAATGTGTGGTTCTGGAAACAACGCTCTCGGCGCCTGGCTACATGGGTTGGTTCTGCTACGGACCCACGCTTCGCCGTGCTACATGGTTGGTTCTGCTACACGCCTCTCCGGGCTGTACATGGTTGGTTCTGCTGAATACACGCCTCTCGGCCTGCATTGGGTTGGTCTGCTTTGAAACACGCTCTCCTGCCTGCTACATGGTTGGTTTGCTACAGGGCCTCTTCGCCTTGCTACATGGTTGGTTCTGCCCTACACGCCTCTCCGCTGCTACATGTTGAGTTTGTACACGCTCTCCGCCTGTACATGCGTTGGTTATGAACACGCTCTCCGCCTGTACATGGTTGGTTCTAAAACAACGCTACCTCATCCGCCTGCTACATGGATTGGTTCTGCTACACGCCTCTCCGCTGCTACCATTTGATTGGTTGCTACACGCCTCTCCGCCGCTACATAGGTTGGATTCTGAAAACGCCTCTCCGCCTGCTACATGGTCGGTCTGCCTACACGCCTCTCCGCCTGCTAACATGGTTGTTCTGCTAACGGCCTCTCCGACCTGTACATGGTTGGTTCTGACCTACACGCTCTCGCCTTGCTACATGGTTGGTTGGTACAACGCCTCTCCGCCTTGTACATTGGTGGTTCTGCTAGACGCCTCTCGCCTGCCCTACATCGGTTTCGGGTTCTGCTACCACGCTCTCCGCCTGCCTACCATGGTTAGGGTTCTGCCTTACCACGCCTCTCCGCTGCAGGGCGGGGATACATGGTTGCGTTCTGAAACACGCCTCTCCCGGCCTGAACATGCGGTTTGGTTCCTGAACACGCCTCTCCGCCTGCTACATGGTTGGTTCTGCTACACGCCTCTCCGCCTGCTACATGGTTGGTTCTGCTACACGCCTCTCCGCCTGCTACATGGTTGGTTCTGCTACACGCCTCTCGCCATGCTACATTGGTTGGGTTCGCGCTACACGCCTCTTCGCCTGCCTCCATGGTTGGTTCTGCCTCACGCCTCTCCGCCTTGTACATGTGGGCTATCTGAACACGCCTCTCCGCCTGCTACATGCGTTGGTTTTGAAACGCCTCTCGGCCTGCTACATGGTTTGGTTCTGCCTACCGCCTCTCCGGCTGCCCTACATGGTTGTGGTCTGAACACGCCTCTCCGGCTGCTCCATGGTTGGTTCTGCTCACCGCCTCTCCGCCTGCCACATGGACTTGGTTCTCGCTTCACACGCCTCTCCGCTGGCTACAATGTGTTGGTCTGGAAACCCACGCCTTCTCCGCCTGCTACATGGTTGTTCTTGCTCCACGCCTCTCCGCCATGCCTACATGGCGCTTGCGATTCTGCCCTACACGCCCCTCCGCCCTGTACTAATGGGTTGGTTCTGCTACCGCCTCCTCCGCCCTGCTACCATGAGTTCGGTTCTTTTGCTACACGCCTCTTCCGCTGCTAACATTGGTTGGTTTTCTGCTCACACGACCTCTCCGCTGGCTAACGAGGTTGGTTCTGCCTACACGCTCTCCGCCTGCTACATGGTTGGTTCTGCTACACGCCTCTCCGCCTGCTACATGGTTGGTTCTGAAACACGCCTCTCCGCCTGCTACATGGTTGGTTCTGAAACACGCCTCTCCCCGCCTGCCTACATGTGGTTTGCTTCTGAACACGCCTCTCGGGCCTGCTACCATTGGTTGGCTTCTGCTCACGCCTCTCCGCCGTGACTACCATGGCGTTAGTATCTGCCTACACGCCTCTCCGCCTGCCTACATGGGGTTCGGTCTGAAACACGCTCTCCGCTTGCCTACCTAGGTTGGTTCTGAAACACCGCCATCTCCGCGCCCTGCCTACTGTTGGTTCTGCCTACAACGCCTCTCCGCCTGGTACAGTCTTGGTTCTTGACACACGCCTCTCGCCTGCTTACATGGGTTGCCCGCCAGAATCTCTGTAACGCTCTCCGCCTGCCTACATGCGTTGTTCTGCAACACGCTCTCTCCGCTGCTAAATGGCTTTGGCTTTCTGCTAACACGCCCTTCCGCTCTGCTACCATGGTTGGGAGACGATTTCTGCTACACGCCCTCTCGCCTCGCTACATGTGTTGGTTCTGCTACACGCTTCTGCCTGGCCTACCATGGTCGGCTTCTGAACACGCCTCTCGCGCTGCTACATGGTTGGCTTCTGCTACACGCCTGCTCCGCCGGCTACATGGCTTGGTTCTGCTTCACCGCCTCTTCCGCCTTGCCTACCATGGGGTTTCCTGCTACCACGCTCTCTCGCCTGCCCTACATGGTCTGGTTTATGTACACGCCTCACCGCCCTAGCTACCATGGTTGGCTTCTCGAAACAGCGCCTCTCCGCCTGCTACATGGGCTTGGTTCTGACCTTACACGCCTCTCCGGCCTGCCCTACCATGGTTGGTTCTGCTACCACGCCTCACCGACCCTGCTACCATGCGTTCTGGTTCTGAAACACGCCTCTCGCCTGCTACAATGTTGCGTTCTCTACACGCTCTCTCCGCCTGCTACTATGGTTGGTTCTGCCTACACGCCCTCCTCCGCCGCTACATGGTTAGTTCTCGCTACACGCCCTTCTCCCGCTGCCTACCATGGCTTGCCGTTCCTGCCTCACACGCCTCTACCGCCTGTACATGGTTGGTTCTGAAACACGCCTCTCCGCCTGCTACATGGTTGGTTCTGAAACACGCCTCTCCGCCTGCTACATGGTTGGTTCTGCTACACGCCTCTCCGCCCTGCTACTTGGTCTGGTTCTGAAAACACGCCTCTCGCCCTTGCTCAACCTGGTTCCGCCCGTCTCTCGGCTCGCTCCTCGCCTGCTACATGGTGGTTGGTTCTGACACGCTCTCTCCGCCTGCTCCAGTGGCTTGGTTCGTGCCTTACGCTCTCGCCTGGCCTACATGGCGTCGCCGCTTCTGCTCACGCCTCTCGCCTGGCCCGTTACGATGCGTGCGTTCCTGCTACACGCCTCTCCGCTCTGCTACCCTGGTTGGCCTTCTGCTAACACGCACTCTCCGCCTGCTCATGGTTGGTTCTGCTAACACGCCTCTCCGCCTGACTACATGTCGTTGGTTCTGCTACACGCTCATTCCGGCCTGCTACATGGTTGCGTTCTGCGACACGCTCTCCGCCTGACATGGTTGCCCCGCCGTTCTGCCCTACACGCCTCTCCGCCTGCTACATCCGCGTTGGCTTCGGCTACACGCCCTCTCCTGCCTGCTACATGGTTGAGCTTCCTTGCTACCACGCCTCTTCCGCCCTGCATACATTGGTTGGTTTCTGAAACCACGCCTCTCCGCCTGCCTAACATGGACTTTGCGTTCTGAAACACGCCTCGTCCGCCTGCCCTACCATGGCTTGGTTCATGAGACACGCCTCTCCGTCGCTACATGGCGCTGGGTGCGCTGCTACACAGCCTCTCGCCTGCCTACATTCGGTTGCGTTCCTTCTGCCTACACGCCTCTTCGCTGCTACATGGTTGGTTCCTGCCCTACACGCTCTCCGCTGCCTCACATGGTTGGGTTCTGCTACACGCTCTCCGCCTGCCTAATGCGTTCGGTTATCCGGACTACATTCAAGCGGAGCTCCTGGCATCATATCGCGCAACGATGCTGGCATCGCACAGCGATTGCGGGTCCGTTAGCGCACCGATCGAATATTCCCTCTTACTGTCGCATTCACGATCGAATATGTCATTTGTAGAAATTACACTCCTCCTTAAATGGCAGCAGACGCGGATACTTTACGAGTTACGCTACCTAGTACCTGATCATTGAATACTGGTGCCATGGCGCGAACCCGATCTACGCAATCTGAACATTCGGTATAAGATTCGGTATGCAGTAGTTTCTTGTCACATCTGCTCACAAACTTGACACCACACACATGCATGCCGCGCGCACGCTACGCACGCACGCACGCACACACCAACACACACACACATGCACACAACACACACACACCACCACACCCACACACGACGCACCACACCACATTGCACACACACACACACACACACACACACACACGCACGCCACAACACATGCACCACACCACACACACACACACACACAACACCACACACCAACACACACCCACAACACACACCCCACATACTATTATATAATATATATATATATATATATAATTGGGCGTTCGTGGTATTGTTACGTCTCTTGCGTTTCACAAACTTGATGTCTCTGCGTCTCTGTATATGGTTTTCTTTGGCCATTTCGCTCGCCTTCCGTGCCTTTACACGTCGTAACGCGTTACGCTCAACCGCGCTGTAGCCGTAACGCAATTTCTTCCTCGGAATCGTTGCACGGACCGCCCGCGTACGTTACGCATCTCACCGCCATGCGGTATCGTCCGCGCCCGTCCTTCGGCCTATACTGACATGGTTGTGTGCTGCTGCTGGTGTGTAGTTGTGTGTGCGCGCGCGATGTGTGGTGTGTGGTCTGTGTTGCCGTGTGTGTGCCGTGTCGCGGAGCGTGCGTGCGGTCGGCGTGCGTGCCGGTCGCCGGCCCGGCGTCCTGCCCGTCCCGCGTGCGTGCCTGTGCCCCGTCGCTGTTGGCGTGGTTTCGTAGCTGCTGGTGGTGAGTGGTTGTGGCTGTTGTGGGTCGGAAATGTGCCCGGCCTGTGCCGTCCGCGTGCGTGCGTGCAGTGCGTTGCGTAGCGTGAGTAGCCCTTCACACCGCGGCCCCGGTGTGTGCTGTGCCCGCGCGCAGCGTATCGACGCTGTGTATTCGGGCGCGAGAGTATATATTTACATGTACATCTGCCTCTCCATATACGCTAATAAAATGGTTTATTTAAAACATCAATTCGCACCTGCAATGCCTATATTGACAAGGCACTCGGACAGTGAGTGCGTTCCCTCTCGTTAAACCATCTGGTGAGAGGTACACGGCAACACATCTGCTCACAAGCGAAGTGGATCCATGCGCATTAGATCGTCCTCGATGTGAGAACTCATCCTAAGGAACGTCGCCCGTCCGGACAAACTCAGCGTGGAAAAATTACTCTCTCTCTCTTCTCTCTCTCTCTCTCTCTCTCTCGCTCGCTCTCTCTTTCTTTCTCTCTTTTCTCTCTCTCTCCTACTCTCTCTCTCTCTCTCTCTCCTCGTTCTTTCTCTCGTCTCTCTCCTCTCTCTCTCTCCTTCTCTCTCTCTTCTCGCTCGCATCTCTCTCTCTCTCATTCTTTTTATCTCTCTCTCTTTCTCTCTCTCTCTCACTCTCTCTCTTTCTTTCTCTCTCCTCGTCTCTCTCTCTCTCTCTCTCTACTTCCGCTCTCTCTCTCGCTACTCTCTCGCTCTCTGCGCGTATCTCTCTCTCTTCTCTCTCTCTCTTCTCTCTCTCTCTCTTGTTCTCTCTCGTAGTCTTTTCTCGCTATCTCTCGCTCTCGCCGCTTAGCACACACACACACACACACACACACACACACACACACACACACACACACACACACACACACACACACATACATACACGCACGCCGTACGTTTTGCGCGGGGAAGAGGGAAATAAAATCGATTTGGTCGCCACACGAGCGCAGCACGACTACACGGTGCGTACGTAATGACTTATTAACGCATGCACCCGGAGCTCCGGCCTCCAAGACGCAAATATTTGCTAAAGGTTTCCGTGTATTTTTGCAATGACGGTTTTTCGTACGTCGTTGTACGTCGCAGATTAGACGGCACGCACGTAGATATACAGTAGGCATACGGCGCACTTTACCTCAATAATTCAACGAAATGCGCGCGGGGAAATTTTGCTATTGGCGCAATAATGAAGGACGAGACAGTGTGCTCGCACAACACACACCTGAACTGTTAGATGTCAACTAGTATCCTCAACGTAGGCACAATAGTTTATTATTATTATTATTATTATTATTATTATTATTATATGCATATACCTACACACACATATATATATATATATGTATATATATCGAGATAGAAAAATCGGGTTCGTTTTTAAACTCTGTATGGCACGTTTGCATGGTCTGCTTGTTAGCTTCTCTGAGAATGCGTATACTACTGTTTAAAATCAAGGTCGTTGAACCGCAAGGGCATTTTCGCAGAATTTACGCAAATCCATTGAGCGATAATATACAAAAACGTTTTTAATTTCTTAATGTGTTATCAGCAGTTTTGATTGTTGGAATTTCAAATTGATTTAATATGACTATTAAATGCTATGAAATCTCATTGAAATTCATATTTACGTTATATAAATTAAAATCGCGTAATGGTATTAAATTATAGATCTGCACATTGTGGCATGTACAGGACAAAAGCGTCGGCCAAAAGTGAAACAGCCAACGTGTCTCTGCTCGTCTGCATAACATCATTGGTGGATATATCGTGAAATATGACTCTAGTACGATAGTACCCCACTAGCATAGCTTTCAGCGTTATTTTCGAAATAATTCATGCTTTAATTATGCTAAATA
Organism: Priapulus caudatus; assembly: GCF_000485595.1. Taxonomy (NCBI): domain Eukaryota; kingdom Metazoa; phylum Priapulida; class Priapulimorpha; order Priapulimorphida; family Priapulidae; genus Priapulus; species Priapulus caudatus. The sequence continues at coordinate 766,620 of NW_014577097.1, read as the reverse complement.
TTCGCCTTTTAATGTTGAGTATATATTAAAACTTTATTTTATAAGCTGCCGATGGATGTATTGATTAGCCGTGGATTGTTCGACGCTCTCTAACGACAGAAAGTAACAGTGCATGAGCGCGGGTCTTGCTCCCAAAGCGAAAACGAATGCAAATGCATTTTAGTTTCTGTGTAATGTCGCCGCCATACGCAGATATTGCGGTCTCTGCACATAAAGGCCGTAACTTCACATTTCATTTTATTCAGTGGCTTTCACCAACCGTTCACAGACATCCATATTTTATTAGAAATTCGCCGACTCTTTCTCGCTTTGTCTCTCTATATATATATCTCTCTCTCTATATTTCTCTCTCTCGCTCTCTCTCTCTCTCTCTCTCTCTCTCTCTCTCTCTCTCTCTCTCTC
>NW_014577097.1:748470-766193 GCF_000485595.1 Priapulus caudatus | reverse complement strand
GTGAGTGAGTGAGTGAGTGAGTGAGCGTGCGTGCGTGCGTGCGTGCGTGCGTGCGTGCGTGCGTGCGTGCGTGCGTGCGTGCGTGCGTGAGTGAGTGTGTGTGTGTGTGTGTGTCTGTCTGTGTGTCTGTCTGTCTGTCTGTCTGTCTGTCTGTCTGTCTAGCTATCTATCTATCTATCTATCTATCTATATCTATCTATCTATCTATCTATCTATCTATCTATCTATCTATCTATCTATCTATCTATCTATCTATCTATCTATCTATCTATCTATCTATCTATCTATTTATCTAACTATCTATCTATCTATCTATCTATCTCTCTATCTATCTATCTAACTATATATATATATATATATCGATCGGTCGATAGATCAATTGATCGATCGATCGGTCTATCTGTCTCTATCTCTCTATCATTCTCTCTCGCTCACCATTTTTGCATTTCAAACTAACCAACTCCACTCACTCATTTTGTTGTGGCGAATAATGAGAGACCCGATCGCTTTTTGACACATGTCAGGAATTCCCCGCTCTAAGCAACAGTGGGCGGGAGACTGGCAAGTGATTTTAGTACTTCCAAAAACAGATATCGAAAATGTGGAGTCTGGAAGTTCGATATCAAATCATCGTGCGTGCCTGCGTGTGTTTGCGCGCGCGCGTGTGTTTATGCGGCGTGGGCCAGAGAACGAGAGCGAGAAAAAGACAACTAGTGAAGGAGAGGGTCAGATAGAGTTAAGGTAAACATCCCAGTAAGTATACGGTGATGAAAATGCCACCTGTAGTTACAATAAATGGAAAGATGAGCAAGTTAGTTTATACATCAATATAACGTCGAAAATATAGACAAATGTACGTAGGTACAATGCGATTCAACATATTATACTGATATTGAATCGCGAACTGCAGTTCAACTCAGATAATAGAACGAGGTTATTATTATATTTGTACTGTGAAATTTCCAACCTGTAATATCACATTCACACCTTATTGTAAGTGACGCAAAAATGTAGTTTTTATAGACATGCATTTAAAACTTAATTACTGCGAACGTAATTAAGTACATTCCGACATTTGCGTCGTACGTATAAAAGACGTTTCCTCACCAGAAAACCATTCATGCAATCGTAACGTACGTGCTCATTATCAGAGCTCTCGCTGAATACGTGGGAACGAATATCGATTATTTACCGCATTATCAGAGCTGTATACACGAATCGTAGTACGCCCTGCATTTTCACCTGCGTTTTGCTAGGCGTACCGCGCACCACGACGCGCTAAGTAGCTTATATATATCTCTCATCTGCTTATAGCATGCTTCCGACATCGATGTTGCATCGAATCCACTTACAGCCAGGTGGCAGTTATCACGAAGCGTCTTCTCCTGCATCGTATAAAGCAGAGCGGACCCGAACGGAAAGCGGATAAACAGAGATTAAAAATTCGTGCGTGTAATTTTTAATAACATTTTCATATATTGGCTGGACTAATGCGATTCCTGTTGTCTTGGAAGCGGAGGAATAATGCGCGCGCCATTAGAGGACGCATATAGCAGACGAACGACACGCGAGGGAACGACTAGTACGCGTTCATCGGCGCGAAAGCGTTAAAGCAGACTCTGATCATGAAATAATGATGCTTCGCGAAGAAAACGAGAGAGATAGCATCGTCCACTGTCAACACCTCGCAGAACTGAGAATAGCGCTAGCGCTTCTAACGTGTAGACGCCTCAAGACGTGTAGACGCTCAACGTGTAGACGTTCAACGTTCAGACGTGTAACGTGTAGACGTTCAACGCTTCTGGCGTGTCAGATAATAGATATTAAACGGTAATTTAGAACGCTGAACAATCGTAGAACAATATATACAAAGAAAGACTGCTGCTGCTGCTGCTAGTAGATGGATTTTAAAGACTGAAAGAACCATTGATCCGGGAACACATAATGAGAATGATACAATGAGGCTGTTAGACATCGACATATACGTATATCAGTGTGCCTGAAACGAGCGCATTCTGCAAGTCCGTAAAAAAATCCGTCGGAAAAATGTCTTCTTCTATGCAAAATAAAGGAAAGCCGCGCTAGGACCGGTATATGAGATTAGCATAACGACCAGCTGCCTGGCAACCATGATGGGATGATCGAGCGTTAAAAGATATGGAGACGCGGAGAGATATACGGCAGATGGCGGAGGGGGTATCGAATATATTGATATGGTGTCGGCGGTTTAACGTCATGTATTATATATACATATATAGTGAGAGAGAGAGAGAGAGAGAGAGAGAGAGAGAGAGAAGTAAAATCACACACGAACATCCATGTAGATAAAAAAACAAATTCAAAAGATAGGTTGTCAGCTGACAAAGATAGGTTGTCAGCTGACAAAGCCTGAGGAAGACATGTACGTCTCGAAAGCTCGCTGATTAAAGTTTAAACATTCTTTACCTATCTTTGAATTTGTTTTAAATATATATATTTATCCTCTCTTGCTCTAATATATATATATATATATTTAAAACAAATTCAAAAATAGGTAAAGGGTGTTTAAATTTTAATCAGCGAGCTTTCCAGACGTATCTCTCTTCCTCAGGCTTCGCCTTTCCTTTTTTCCTGAGATGCACGTCTCAAGAGCTCGCTGCTTAAAATTTAAACACTCTTAATTTACCTATTTTTTAATTTGTTATATATATATATATATATAAACAGAGAAAGAAAGCAAGAGCAAATTAGAGAAGAATAGAATAATGTGTCTATTGTATATATGTGATGTAAAGTTGACGCCTTATTCTAATCTTTTATTCTTATCTAATTGAGTTGTGCATAAGCAGAATACAACTAATACGGCTTTGTGTTTTTTCATCTATGTTTCAGGACGATTGACAGTGACCTACCTGCGGCTCCTGGTCCGTTGATCGCTGCCGCGTGAAACAAGCGCAGAGGACAAGCTCGGGTTACAGGTTAATTCCACGCGGAGACAGATCTTCGTATGCTTGGCTCCACCGGCATCCAGCGGTGAACAAAGGCGAACAGCGAAGTCAAACGGTGAGCAAAATGTTCTCAGTGGAACATCGAATCCGAGAAAAAACCGGGACGAAATCGAACGCCGGACAGATACGTTCGAAAGAAAAATGGCATCGAGTTCGCGATCCGTGGTCCAGATCGTCGGCAATTGGGAAAACAGCGTCGGCAACGTGCTATAGCGTGTACAGCGCACGTGACACAGTCTCCGTATAGAAGGCAAGCAGCGCATACGTGTTCACTCATATAAAAGCTGTGTGAGCGACGAGCCACTCTCTCCCTCTCTCCCTCCCTCCCTCTCTCTCTCTCTCTCTCTCTCTCTCTCTCTCTCTCTCTCTCTCTCTCTCTCTCTCTCTCTCTCTCTCTCTCTCTTCTCTCTCTCTCTCCTCTCTCTCTCATCTCTTCTTCTCTCTCTCTCTCGTCTCTCTCTCTCTCTTCTCTCTCTGTCTGCTCTCGCTCTCTTCTCTCTCTCTCTCTCTCTCTCTCTCTCTCTCTCTCTCTCTCTCTCTCTTTCTCTCTCTCTCTCTCTCTCTCTCTCTCTCTCTCTCTCTCTCTGATCGGTGGCTCTCTGGATGCTGCGCCTGCAGAGGCTGTGCCGCGCGCAGAAACCAATCAATGGAATAGCGGGGGGATCTGTCGCACGCGGAGCGCCTCTAAACAAACTGAGGATGAGTAGTACGAAACGGAAAATGTTATTCATTGTTCAGCGATCGAGCGCCGGACATGTTACGCGCTGCGTGAAACATTTTATAGTGAAAGCTAGCAGACATATCGGACTACGGGGAGACATCCTTTTAGTTGGGTAGCGATCATTCGCAACCAAGAGCGGTTAGAAAGCATATATATGCGCGTAGGTCTACTTTATTTAAATGTTTTTTTGCGCAATCCCCGATTTATTGTTCAGCATGGGGAATGCTAGAGGAAAGAGAAGGAGCGGCGACGGGGAATGATATAGACAGAGCGGCAGGCTGGGGAGCGAGCGGAGAGCACATGCGTCGTATGCTGCGGCCAATATAATATTATTCCCCCCGCACCACTTCCGTCTACCACTGATGCGTACACGCGCATTGTGTTCCCGCATATCACGTATCTGACAAAGATAACAAAATGTTGTTGAAATTAGGCACTTTTAAAATTGAGAGCAAATTATCATCGCAGTAGCTTGTGTATACAACGCCCCCCCTCCCCGATGTCAGTCGTTAATAATAACAGGGTGCCCCGGCTGACGTAATTCACACTAATAAAACATAAATTGGTCAATAGATGGCGATATATACGTTAATCGGCAAGTAATAGGCGAAAGAGAGTAGAGAAACTTTGGCAGGGAATACATTTCATGTTTATTTATCATATTTTTTTATTGAAATGTTCCGAGTGTCTGTCCCTACGAAGGGTCAGGCAGCATGCCCCCCACCCCCACCCGCCAGGAAGGCTTAGTTCCTCGCCCACTCCACCAGTAAAAAAAACAGAAATTAGTCGGAGAATGATCAATGAATCAGTCGCTCTTCGTCTGTAGCGCGACACTGGTCGCGTTTTACGCCACTACTCGCATGACAGAATCGACCCCCCCCCCCTTTTTCACCCCCACTCCATCCAACCAGTGTGGCGTCGAGGACCTTACGTCCCATTTCGTCCTCGTGGCCGGGACACCTGCTGTGTATAAGTGGCAAATGTTTCCTTACATCAAAGAGAACGACAACAGTACTTCGGGCTGTGATGAGAAACATTGGGGATAGATGTTTTTACGTCGCAAGCCACTCGTGCTTATGATTTGTGATCTAAACTATTTTTATCCATATACAAAACTTACGCGTACAAAATCGGGCGCGCGGTGGCGCCACGAGCTAGCACGCCGCGGCCGCGGCAGCACCACCTAGACAGTAGGCACCATTTGTTTACGTTGGAATTGTTCCAGAGGCAGAGTATCTGGTTACAGCGTGAGGTTACAGCAGGTTTAGTAATAATTTGGAGCAGGTCGTTTCTAGAAGCGGTGCCAATAGAGCGAGAATAGAGATGGCGTCATTGAAAGGCAAAGTATGCATGGTAACAGGTAAGATTCTCTGAACATGTGTCATAACTCACGACACTACCTCTACAGTCTACTCTACTGTAGCTCCAAGAAACGGTATTGCTAGGGTTAGAATCCGTCGCACAGCCTGGTCGGGCTACCTCTACTGTAGCTCTAGCTCCAAGAAACGGTATTGCTAGGGTTAGAACAAGTAGAGGCAAGTAGAGTCAAGTAGAGGCAAGCGGCAACTGTACGCGGGCTATAGTACCTCTCTACCTCTAGCCACTACTAAACTATAGTCTATAGATAGTCAGTATAAATTATTATAATAAAGTGTCAGTGCATTGTACAGTATAGTGCACATGCAATCTGCTCGGAGAGGTAGTGCAGAATGGTACTGATGCCTGATGGTTCCAAGTTTAAGTTAAGACCGCTGTCCTATCATATTCAAAGTTAAACCGACGAGGCTCTCCGACTGTTACACGTCGTAGGACAACGTAGTGTTAAGCGAGAAGGGAACTTGTGGCTAATTCAAAGTGTGAGTTGCACATTTGTTGACAACGTGAAGCAGAGAGCAAATGCCCCAAGGGAAGCACAATGTGTACGTGTAACTAAATAAAAATGGTTGCAAAGCGAGCACCGCAAGTGAATTTTTTTTGCCAAAATGGTGCAATTTGGTGCAATTTAAGCTATTTTGGTGCATTATAAGCACTGTTCTATGGAAGAACAGTGATTTTCGTCAGCAGGGCTGTGTTTTGGACAAATTTCAGCCCAAATTTCTGTGTGGCGGCTGAGAATTTGAGTGAGGCGGCCCGCCTCGCTTATGTCAATGCAGGGGAAACACTGCTGATAGAGTGTTAGGCTGTTAGCTCGATATCATATGTAAGTATACTAGTGTTGGAGATCGGTCCAAATTTCATGATCGATCATCGGTTTTACAAAACGACCGATGATCGATTAATCATCGATCATTTTAGATTGCGGCGACGACGCGGTGACGCCGCGTCATCGTCGACACAACCGGTGTATTGCGAAGGAATATTGATATTATTGTAGCTAGTTCCTCCTTCCAGTTGCTGTGTATGCGAATTTACCGCTTGGCCTCGCCACATGACGATAAATAACATGAAAACCATGTCGTGCAAAAGTACGATTTATGTCAAAACGAAGGAAGCTACGCGGTTTGTAATACTACTGGAAGATAGAATAAGGACCAGTGAACAAAAGAAGCTCATGTTTGTATACATTTGTATTTTTATTCATATCGAACTCGTACGACAAAATGTAGTGAAATCACTACCAAATACGTGTCAAACTCCTCTGTCTTTGTACAGGAATGCCCATTGTGCAGCACGTAAGTCTATGTCCAACTTTACAAGTACTAATTTATTTTATACCTATAATTTATACATCTAATTATAATTTTTGTACCTAACTTTTATGGACATGTACATCCGATTAGAATGATTGCTAGATGTAATTGTAAAACCCCACTAATTTCCTATGCAGGATATTATTATCTTGAGGTGATCGGATTGTAGTTGTAATGACTTATTTATGTTCGATATCCCTTTGTAGGAGCAAGCTCAGGTATTGGAGCTGCAACAGCTATTCACTTTGCATCCCTTGGTGCTAAACTAGCCATTACTGGCAGAGATTTACATTCCCTCGAGAAAACCAAGAAGAAATGTACAGAAGAAGGACTAGCAGAAGATGAGGTTTGTCACTTATTAAACACTTATTATGTTGATAGTGTATGGATTGCAATTCCATGGAAATGAAGTCCACCAAATGATAATATAGGTGCAGTTTATTATAAGTATGCACAATTGAGTATATATTATTATAGCTCTACAGAAGAACACGGTCTATCTTTAAGAATAATATTTTTTTAAATTTGAAAGTAGTAAAAAAGTATATAAAATTAGTAATATCAATCAAATTTCATGATCATTAGAGAGAGCAGGAATCTAAAGTTGCAGACATGTCAGTTGAAAGTTCTCATAAATCTGCTGAGCACTGTTCCATTTCATAAATTTAAAAGTGTGAATGTTGAATTTATCAACTTTATCACATCTTACTCACATGTACCAAATAGATTGCTTTTTAATTGTATAATATTTTGCAACACATCATCATTTATACAGGTCTTCATCAGTGTTGGGGATTTAGCTGTTGATGCAGACCTGGACAGAGTTTTTCATGAATGCATTTCCCAATACAGTGGCACATTACATGTCCTGGTTTGTACATTTTTTAAAGAATGTTTATAGTAGAAATATTTATCATATATGTTTGTTCATTAAACATGCCTTCTTCTCCCTCTTCCTCTTCCTTCTCTTTGTGTTCTTCTTCTTCTTCTTCTTCTTCTTCCTCTTCCTTTTTTTCTTCTTTCTTCTTTGTCTTTTATTGCTTCTTCTACTTCGACTTCTTTTTCTTCTTCTTCTTCTTCTTCTTCTTCTTCTTTCTCTTCTTTTCTTCTCCTGTTCCTCACCCCCTTCTTTCTCTTTTTATTATGTTTCTTCTTCTTTGGCATTGCCTGTCCAACTAGTTGTGACCCTGATGTGGTGTTAATCTCCCTTCTGTGCATTTAGGTGAACAGTGCAGGAATAGTGGTTCCTGGATCCTTGTTAAACACTACCATGGAGATGTATGACAGGCAGATGAACATCAATACTAGATCCATATTCCACATGACACAGCTGGCTTCTCCATTTCTCATAAAAGTCAAAGGTATAGCATGTTTGTCGGCTCATAAATACGCATGTAGTGGTAGTCCTACACCAGACGCGTCATTGAAATTATTACTCCTTCAACAAAATGGCTTGGGTGTCGCCATTAGTTTGTAAACAATCACAGACGTTGAAGCATGTTGGATCGTTTCATGGCAAAAACTAATAATGTAAATTTTAGTATTTATTTTCAATGAAATTATCAAATCTACAAGATATATTTCAACTAAATAACCTGGTTATTATAAAACGATAAGGTACAGAGTTGTAATAAATACATGGAAGGAAATTCAAAATTTCAGCTGTGGTAATTGTCTTTCCTGGTTTGCACTGTATGTAAGTAACCTAGACTAAACAGTAGCATTTCAAACTGAGCTATGTGTATGGTCGCCTTAGCAATTTATGTTTGCTTTACAGGAACAATAGTGAATGTTTCCAGTGTCACTGGCTTAAGATCAGTAAGTGTGCAAATGCATCATTAAAATGAAATCTTTCCTGATCAAAATAATTTAAAATGTACGTCAAAGCCACAGGGGCCTATAAGCTTCTTAGTCATACTTTTATATAGTCATTCTTAGTCATAGACTAAAGATTTAAAGCCAGTTGGAGTAATGGTCATTAAGTTGTACTGCATAGTATGTTTATAATAAGTGAAATAGTTTCAGTGAATCACACAGCATCAATATCCACGTCATGTATTTACTTCTGTATGTCATAACCTACATGTGTTTGGCACATTTCAGTTTCCTGGTGTCAGTGCCTATTGCATGTCGAAGGCTGCAGTAGACCAATTTACTCGATGCACAGCTCTAGGTAAACATGACGAATCCTCTGTGAACAGCAGCCTTTCTCTGTTCTAATCACTTAAACAAACAAGGACTACAGGCATATTAGACCTAGTAACCTACATGAAAATGTTAAGTTATGTATAGTTATTATTTGTTGTATCCACAAAGGTAAAATTAGGATGTTCCGGTCACAAAACAATTTATGTTGTACATGTCTGATAGAAAATGACGTAGTTGGTATATATTTACATGAAACTGTGTAGCATCCATGATTTGTTTTTTGTTTATATAAAAGTAAATCACATGCAGAGTATCCAGTGATATCATGTAACTAGTGGAGCTATTTACAAGTGCAAAACCTGTGTAATATTTTATTAGTTCTCTAGGAACGGGGAATGCAAAACCCCGTGTAAACAATCTGACGTGCATACCAAAAAGATGGATTTTTGGTGACAGTTTTGATACACCATTCGTCTGAAATGTGAAACGTTTTACAAACATAACCGAGTCATACTGAAATGCTATACGATCCACTTTTATCACTTAGTATATATGAGGAACCCCATATCACCTAAGTTTGTTGTTATAATATAATTTGATGTTGGTGCTCATTCATAGTTTTCCCTTTCAGATCTAGCAAGTTGTGGAGTCCGATGCAATGCTGTAAAGTAAGATGTCCTTGTTTGTTAAGTATTTAATTGTTACGGGCTTATAGTGGTATAGCTATATATATGCTTAAACTGGAACCCTAATCAGTGATGAAAACTTACCCAAAAATGTAGTAGCCAGCTGGGTCCCTAAAGTAAAAATATTAGGGGCCCAGCTCAAATTTTAGGGGCCCAGCTTATGGCACGAAGCGCCGAAGTTCGGGATTCGTTTTGGATATTGACACTAAAATGGTGCTCTATTATGCATTCTGGGCATGAAGATTCAGAGCAAATCTTTGGAGAAAAAAACTGCAAGTCTTTTTTGCAAACAGTACAAAGTCTATTAAAATACATGACCAGGTGGTGTCCGATGAACTGTGCACGACGTGTGGCAAATACAAATATTTATTTAGGGGACTCTGTACTATACTTTAGTGATGCTGATAGGGTCTATGTCCCCCAGGGTACTATCGGAGGGTACCCTGGGTACAGTTCGATATATCGGAACGTACCCTGGTACTATCTAATATGCCGGACCGTACCTCGCCTACTCCACTAACGAGTCTAGGGAGTCGCCTACGCCTACTCCCTAACCCTAACCCTAACCATATCAGATAGTTACCAGGGTACGTTCCGATATATAGAACCGTACCCAGGGTACCCTCCGATAGTACCCTGAGGGACATAGACCCTATGAGCCTTAGTGACAAGAAGTAAAAAAGTAGTACTTCAACAATTTCTACATTTGTTTTTATTATGCCATTAATTAGAGTAGTTACTCAATCGTTTTTTAAAACAGTTTCCATGTCATTGTCAGAGTCCATCCAGTCCCCATTGTCACTTCCTGTTTCTTCATCATCGGCCATCATCATCGTGTCTGTTTGATCCCCTGTTCTATCATTGGCTCCATTATTCTCAACAATTTCCAATGCGTTTTCCAGCATTTTATCTTTATTTTTAAAAGTCGGCCTTCTTGACCTGACACCCCGCTCGTTCCATAAATTTATTACTGGCAATGGATCAAATTCCGTGATTGGCAGGGACAGCATTTTTATGGCATTTTATTCAAAATTTAATTATTTTTTTCAATATATTTTATTTAGTATTGATCACAATTTTTATTAGATTGCATTGGATTGTATTACAACCATGTTACAACCACTGATCTCTATTACACTAACTAGTTAGTGTAATAGAGATCAGTGGTAATTACAACCCACATTCATTCCCAATGATCAGCAGCAATGTCAGATACAACACATGCTCTCACTGGCTGAGTTCCCAGCCCTGAACCAATGAGAGCCCATTTTACGTTTCACCAGGGGCCAATTCGATTATGCAGTCCAGATTCTCCGGACTCTCCATTTCCTTTCGATTACTGGTCACATGACCATTTCTGGAGAGTTCAGACTGTCCAAACTCAATTTTTTCGACCGGTGCGATAGCAGAGAGGTCACGTGACAAAATGGCGGAATGGCGACATTTAGTCAGAATTTCGGTTATTCAAACCAAATTTTCTGGTTTTTATCACATTTTATGCACCAATCCATGTAGTGCATCCGATTTTCGCGTGTTACTAATACTTACAATGTTGACAATAAAACTATAGATCACTTTTTCCCTCGGTATGATTGAAATTTGTAGTATCATCGTTGAGAATCAACATGGGGGCCGCCATCTTTTTAGTATCAAGAAGCTCGTTGAGAATCAACAACGTGGGGGTCGCCATCTTGGTTCTCCACTTCTATTCTATTTCGCACAAATCCGGTAGGATCCGGACTGGAGAATGTGGAGAGTCCGGACTGCATAATCGAATTGGCCCTAGGGAATCAACATGTAATATGGCCGCCCCCATGAACGTGCATCAATGTGATCCAAAAACCACGAGGGCGACTCTACCGGTCAACGCATCAAAGCATTAACCTTTGACTAAACAAACGCCGCGTTCGTCGTACGACGGCGCCGTTCCCAACCGATTACTCCGTGCTTTGCTTCCAAGAAGTGCACTGCAGCATGCGAACGCTATACCCTTAACACGGATGCCAGTGGGGAAAGGGGATTTACTCCACGGTGTACACCATAAATATCGTGTTGTTGCCAACCTTTCCGTTTCCGATCGGCCGGCTGCCAGGTGGCGCCACCGAGAAGTATCTTAGTTACAATACAGCAGGTGTATGATGGGTATAACGTGAGAGTATAAATAAAAAATAATAGTGAACTTACTAACAAATGAGTGCTGTGAGAGTCAAAGTAGCACTAGGCTTTCGAGTCGACCCTCCCCCTTCCCCTCCCCCCACCTAGACTTTCTAGTGACCTAGTCGACCCCCACATAAGTGCCCCCCCCGTCCCAGTGTAACTCCACGACACTGTTGATTCATTGGCTTACAAAGTACGAGAACTGTTATATAGATGACAATAGTCTTTACATTGTGACTACAATCTCAGGCTGGAGAGTGAGCCAAACTCCGACTCTCCACCACCAACAATAACAGTAAATTCAGAGTGGGCAATACAGTACACCGAGGGGAATGATGTCAAGTGGAGAACCGAAAGCATGTGTAGAGAGACGGGGTGAGAGCATGTGTGGGAGAGGGAGAGAGACGGAGTGGGAGCATGCAGACGTCCTTGTTGATACGACACAATGAGAAATGTGTGGTAGCAAGATTATCGAAAGTGAGGCATTCGGCTTAACAACGAGTGAGAAATCGTGTCGGGGCTAATGGTGCGGGACGTAGCAAACTGCAGCACAAACTCACAATCGGGCTGATCTTGCTCGGTACAGATGGGAAATCCCATTTCCCAACGCCGCTGTCGCTGAGAGGGTCTACGTCCCCCAGGGTACTGCCGGAACGTACCCTGGGTACGGTCCGGTATACCGGAACGTACCCTAGCTGCCACCAGAGCATATAAATCAACATGATTTATATGCTCTGCGGGTACTATCTAATATGACGGACCGTACTTTGCCTACTCCACTAACGAGTCTAGGGAGTCGCCTAGGGAGTCGCTTACGCCTACTCCCTAACCCTAATCATATCAGATAGTTACCAGGGTACGTTCCGGTATACCGGACCGTACCCAGGGTACGTTCCGGCAGTACCCTGGGGGACATAGACCCCATGAGCGCCGCTGCCCACCTGCATTAAAAACACATTCCGTTGTTTCGTACTCGACCTGCAGGAAGAATGTGCTAGTACTAGTGAACGGTGGAAATTGACTATAGAAGTCCTGCGACAGTAGCACAGACAACTTAACAACAAACTACTATATTTAAATAAATATTACTACAAATATCTATCATATATATATAAGCAGGAGATAAGTTATAAAAAATAGAACGAAAAATTATCGAGGGAAAATAATATTAATTATAATGGCGTTTAGTTGTTGCACATCCCTATTGTAGATTTGGAATCTCATTTAGTTTAGGTTGTAATAAGTAATATCTAAAGAAATGAATCATTTAGTAGATAAATGACGCGGTCGACTTATTTCACAATAGCATCGGCTGAGTCCTAGTCCTATAGCAGCATAGATTGAATTAGTTTTCATTCTAGTGGTCAAAAAATGTATCAAAATTGTAGGAAATGGTGGGCGAATTGTAATGGCGTAATCATAGCACTGAAACTGTAGTGATTCCCAAGATTCTCAAGGTGTATAAAAACCTGGCTCTCAACATTGGAGACTGTGAATCTCCCGTGGCTCGGATGACCACGTAAAATGGCGGTCCCGTCTCCAGTAATACTAAGGCCAATGGGGACGTAAAAGAACCACTGAGGGCGCAAAAAAACTGGCTGTGACCACCTTCAGTGCCTTTCGGCTAAAAGGCTAAACTACCTGGCTTTACCCAAGCTAGCTAGGTCTCACCCCATGGCTAGCTATAGATCTGCTATAGCCCTGCGTTATTATCTACGTAACCGTGGGCTACACAGTAAAACAATCCAGATCCAGATCCAGATTCCACTGATTATTGTATGTTTAACTATAAAAACAAACCCTCTCATTCCGGGCGACTTTTCAATGAAATTTTGGGACCCAACATTATTTCTACTCTCCTCGGGCGACCGGGCGAGTTTTAATTTTCATCACTGCTAATTAAAAACTGACTTTATTAATAATATATGCATATGATTCTGTGATGTGCACCAAATTTCATGATATTATCACATTTGTGTAGTAGACTGGCTCTGTGTGGTATATAAACATCCTTCTATCACCTTCATTTGTCCCATCTTGGTATATTTCTATCAGCCTTGAACTGTGCTTTATCAGATTTTAGTCAATTTAGCAATGTAATTTTAATATTTTGCTTGGGAAGTCTGCAGTGTTCCTGACGTTTATTATAACATCTGAAACAATTTCAGCAGAGTGATGAATTATATTTTTTTACATAAATATTCATTGTTTTTCAGTCCTGGTGTGATAATGACTGACATTCATAAACGAGGAGGAATGGATGATGAAACATATGCCGCAGTAAGTACAGTGCGCGAAATTAGTGCTATTTCGCCGGCGGCAACCTGTTTAACCCCCCTAAACCACAGGTTCAACAGCCTATAATAGCCGCGTTCACACGGAGCAACAAATTCGGTATTTAGCATTCACACGAGGCAAAAATGCGTGGTCCAACAACTATGGAATCTAAATAGATTCTGTATTTGTTGAAATACGCGGCTTCCCAGATGCCGAATTACTTCTCGTGATTGAGAAATTCTGAATCTCTTGGACCGCATATTTCTCTCGTGTGAACGCTAAATACCGAATTTCTGAAGCCGCGTATTTTATAGACTGGTCCGCGCTCGACAGTTCCACTTGCGTAATGCGAGTGGAACTGTCGAGTGCGGACCAGTCTACGTATTTTATCGGCAGTTGCTGTGCATTGATTGTTTATTTCGCATTGTTCGCTTGACTGTTTGCTTGGACACATTTTTTATTTTTTTATTGTACTAAAGCAGCTCGCAGCTTGCAAATTTGGCATTTCTGAAGCCGCGAAACAGTGTGTGAACGCTCGGGTGGAGTAAGTCGCGTATTTGTCTCAGATTCGGTATCTCGCAAATACCGAATTTCATAAATACGGAGTCTTGTGTGAACGCAGGTAATGGGTCCACTTGGCCTATTCAAAATTTTGCTTATCTTGCCTCTATATCAACAATATTTACCAATTTCCTGACTAGTTTTTACTTAGTGACTACTAAGAAGTAAATCATGTTCCAGCAATTCCTGTCAAACAAGTAGAACTCCACTTAACTGATAGCAATGAAATACTGAAATACTATGAGTATGCCTAATAAACACAAAGCTAATACTTAAATTATCAATAATAGAATAAAGTGAATAAAATTAAGGGACTGTTCAAACTTGTAAGGGCAAGTTCAATTTGTCTAAGGGCCTGTTTAAAATTGTGGGTGGGCCTGTTCACATTTTGGCTAATTTCATGCCCTGAAGTACAACTGGATTTATGCACAAGCACGTATTGACAAGTTCAAAAATTCATTGTTGATTTTATATCCTTGTATCTTATGTAGCACGTACTGGATATTAAACGCAGAGCAATATCATTTTGCTATCATATTGTATGCACAGCAGTATCATTACGCCATTACGTCGAAAAGTCTATTGTCAACATGGAATTATTTTGTTACAGTTTCTGGAAAAGAGCAAGACGACGCACGCACTGGGCCGAATCGGTCAGAGAGACGAGGTTGCTAAAGCTATCGCATTTTTGGCTTCAGATGATTCCTCATTTATTACAGGGGCGACCCTGCCTATCGATGGAGGTAGACATGCCATGTGCCCACGTTAATGGTGTTTGCTTGCATTCCGAGTATTTTTATGTGTGTTAACGGGTCGCGTGTGAAACGCAAAAAAAAACCCCGAATTATGGGTGTGGTTGGCATCTGGAGTAGTTATGAAATGTGTGTCATCCATTATGCTGATTGTTCGTGAAATTTGTGCGATAAACTCTGCATTCCTGCACACAGAGCCCCTACTTCTACAAGAATAATTATGAATTGACAACTGATTTCCTGTATCGATAGTATTGTTAAAGGTGATACGCAATTATGTTGTTCACAGAAAGGTTCTACAATTGAGCGTGAATGAATTTTAATTTAAATTGTTTGATGTTTAAATTTTTTTGCTACCTCATCTTTCTTGCCCATGTTAATAGGTGCGTTCACACTGGCGCGAATTAGCGGGCTGCAAAACCCGGTTTTTGCAGCCCGCTCGAAAAACTGAGCTTTTTACAAGTGTGAACGCAATTAGCTCACTAAATCGCGCTCCAAATAACGCGCTCCAAAGACCACTTCCGACTGCACTAATTTGGAATCAGCGCGCTTATTTGCACCGCGGCGTGATATTTGCACCGCGGCGATTAGCGAGATATTCGCCTGTGTGAACAACGACACAATTAGCTCACTATTATCTCCGCTATTAGCGGGCTGAGCAGCGCGGTTTTTCTTGTGTGTGAACGCGCCTAATGTGTGCATATGCCAGAAATAGTGTAATGGTTCACGCGTTGCATCCTTGTATGAGCTTTGCATTGTGTTTCCCTTTATTCCCAGTTGTGGAAATAGTTTCCTGGCAGTTTTGACAGTCGTGGCATATCTGAGATGCAGTAACTTGATTATTCATTGTGTGTGTCAGAGCTAGTACATTTGTACTTATATAAAAGTATTATACAATATCATCTTGATACTGGTCAATTTTGACGTCAAACTAGCTATTTTGTTTTTGATTACAGTAGCTGTACTGTTGCTATAGTTTCTGCCTCATCCACATTCTAACCGTGGATTTTATTGTGTAGTTTGCCTGTGTGTATATGGATATACGTTCTTATAAATGCATATATCTTTGGCATAACAAAATTTTTAATGGAATTCAAAAGAATTTGGAAATAAATGATTTTGTATATTGCATTGTGTTTTATAGTAAACGGGCATAAATTATATTAAAACAACTTGATTGCTGGTACATTTTTCTTGGTATGCATTATGTGTGGGTTATAAAGAATCGAGCTAGCTGGCTTATAGGGGTGAGCATATATGTAGCACGTGTATGGTGGCCCAGTGTCATAATAGCAGGAGTAAGATAATATAGAGGATTAATATAGCTTATTATCTTATCCTATATTATATAATAACCTATATTATCTTACTCCTGATAATAGTTTATCACAAGTCTTCGACGTGGCCCACTGTTATAATACATAAACATAACCATATACTGCTGAGTATGGTGGCCCAGTTTTATATAATAGTTTATCACAAATCTTCGACGTGACCCACTGTTATAATACATAAACATATTGAACCATATACCATACACACGTCCATAGACCATATACCATAAACCATATACAAGTCGAAGGCTTGTGATTAACTATTATAACACTCAGCCACCATACTCAGCGGTATATTGTCATGTTTATGTATTCTAACAGTGGGCCACGTCGAAGACTTGTGATAAACTATTATAACACTGGGCCACCTAGGTACAATAATGTAACCCGACAAGAGTAGGTAACCTACTCTTAATTGTTGGGTTACATTATTGTATCTATGGGCCACCATACACGTGTGAACATATAACACATGTTTTAGGGCATGTCGTATGCTCGGGTTCTGTGATCTTCTACCATTCAACGACACCTGAGCTGTTGCAACCGAACTGAGGCTTTGATGATGATAATGATGATGATGATGATGATAGATAGATGATAGAAAGAAAACAAGAAAACGGAGGCTGTATAATATATTAATCACATCGTTTATTCAGCACATAGAAACATATAAATATATGTATGCATGTAGATGCGTGTGTGTGCGTGCGTGCGTGCGTGTGTGCGTGCGTGCGTGTATGTAGCCCTATGCGTGCATGGATGTATTCAGAGGCGCCGGAGTGGGGCAGGGGGGGGGCGGCCGCCCTCCAATCCAAAGATGGGGGGGGGCAAAACCAAAAAGGCGCCCCCAAAAGCGAGAGTGGGAAAAGACAAAATAAAATGTAATGAGCTAAGACTTGTTAGTTCTATACGTTCAAAAACTAATTTTCATTCATTTAAGTTTCGCTGCGCGCGTTTGCGGGATTGACGCTCACGTCGCACACACCGCGCTCACGCACCCACGCCGCACACACGCGCTCACGCACACACGCCGCACGACACGCGCTCACGCACACACGTCACACACACGCGCTCACGCACACACGCCGCACACACACGCGCTCACGCACACACGCCGCACCACCGCTTCACGCACACACGCAAACACACGCGCTCACGCACACACGTCACACCACAACGCCGCACACACGCGCTCACGCACACACGCCACACACACGCACACACGTCACACACACGCGCTGACGCACAACACGTCACGCACACACCGCCTCACGCACACATCCCGCACATACGCGATCACGCATCCACGTCACACACACGCGCTCACGCACACACGTCACACACACGCGCTCACGCACACACGTCGCACACACGCGTTCACGTACACACGTCACACACACCCATACACCA
>NW_014577097.1:724024-748101 GCF_000485595.1 Priapulus caudatus | reverse complement strand
GGCGATTCGGGGGGTTCGATACGAACCCCCCCCCCCCCGAGCCCCCCCAAGCAAAAAAAATTTTTTTGGAAATTTGCAAGAATTTACCTTAGGTCGCTCCATTTTAGTGTAATAATTGCAAAATCTCCATCGTGCGGAGGGGGTGAACAGTGAACACCTCCCTCCCACACCTCCCCCGCTCGGTCGCTTGGCTCTCTCGCCTGGTCGCTTCGACCGAGGCAGGGGCGTGTACAGGGGGCGGTCAGGGAGTCCGGACCCCAACCTTGCTCGCCAGAAAACGCATCTGAGGGGGTGTATTTTAAAAATTTTCTGGGGAGGGCCCCCCACACCCCCCCTTCGCGTGCTCGCAACTATGGGTTAAGTTAGACCCCCTGCTACAAATCCTGTAACCGCCCCTGCCGGCAAATTGCCAACATTTTGAAAAACGAACCCCCCCAATAGAAAGCTGGCTACGGGCCTGTAGTATAGTATAGTATAGTATAGTAATGCCTATAGTAGGTATAGAGCTAGCTAGCATACGAGCTATTATAGACTCGTATATAGTGCTAATAGTAATACCAGTACTGGCAGTAGGAGTACTATAACCACATTACCACCATACAGTACTCACTTTATATCTAGGCTGTCTATGGCTCTAGTACTATAGACCGCGTACAGTTGCCGCTGGCAGAGCTGCAACTGTACGCGGGCTATAGTACTAGAGCTAAGCTGTCTATTGCCATTGTGCCTGTAGTTTGTGCTATCTCTGGTACAGGCGGTGACTAGTGGTTCACTGGTTGTAGTGGCACTGGCACTAGCACTGCCACTAGCACTGTGGTCACTCAACCCACGCACGCATGTCACATGCACGCACGCACGTTTATTCGTGGTATTATTGCGAGTGATGTAAGTCCGTGACAGTGACGGATCCAGGATTTCAAGGAGGGGGGGTGAGAAACAGGTGGGGCGTATGTCACTGTCAGTTATGACTTATGTTCTCCCCCAGAAAATTTTGAAAATGTCGATTGCAGGAGATGGTATTTGACGCAGGCACTTGGAGTGTTTCAATAAAATATAATGCTAAATAAATACGAAATCTATTTACTACCAAAGTCTTAATGTTTCTATACTCTCTTTCACCTATTATTGCCGACAATTTCTTGTAAATGCCATCCAAATGCTCATGTGCAACAAACGCTGGCGGCGGCTATTGCTCACGCTGCACACTGACACTGAAAGAGAGTATAGAATTAGAAACATTAAGACTTTGGTAGTAAATAGATGTCACATTTATTTAGCATTATATTTTATTGAAACGCTCCAAGTGCCTGTGGTATTTGAGGCACTTTTGAGTACATGTACAGCCTTCATTCTGACTACGACAATTCTCTTTTTAGTAGAACAATTCTTGCGCTTGCAGCGTGGCATTGATTGATGTACAGGTGGGAGTGAGCATTGTTTAAGTCACGCTCATTATTGAATATGTGTGGGGGTTGACCACCGCTGGGATAAGGGCAACAGCAAAACTCTTTCTTGGAATTGTGGAAAAAGCTGCAAAAGGGTTGTAACCTACTTTGCCACTCAATTACATAATTTAACCCATGCATCAGGTGCCGTTTTGTTCAGCCACGCGACTATTATACATGGCAATAATCAATTGGTATATATACGTGTGTAAAAATATTTTTAGTCCACCAGAGGGGGATGGCTAGCCACCCAATCCACCCCTCCCCCTCCTAAATCTGCCACTGCATGATCAGTCTTAATTAACAAATCTGAACATGTATTCCAAGTTTGTAGAGCTATGTTGTCATGTCAAATTAAATAATTCCAATAATCAACATGCCATTAACATGTGATCATGTAAATATATCCAATCTACTTTAATTCAATTATTTATATTGATGGGTTATGCAGAGATGCCAACCACTACGATTTATCCGTATTTTATACGAATTTCTATTCCTTTTGCACCACTACGACCAGTTTGTATCAAACTACGAATTTCACTGTGATCGAAAAAAAAAATTGGTGGTCAATTATTGTCATTTTTTGTCAATTTATTGTCATTTATGACCCTCAGAATGCAGGAAATTGCATCTCAGAATCAAAAAAATTTCCGGGGGGCATGCCGGACCCCCCTAGCAAACTCGGGTCACGTAGTGCTCGGGGCTCGAACTACTAATTTGATGGCCAGAAACTACGGATTGCTTCAAATATATGTTGGCATCTCTGGATTATGGAGATTGAATAACTGACTCTACTGCTAGTTGCGTGCGTTTTGCACTGTAGGTCGGTACGTAAAAGTGTCATGTACTTGGGTTTGTTAAATGTACAGTATATTACTTATATTATTAGCTGTAATAGTTCATTCAGTTCAAAAGTAATGTAAGGTTGCGCTGTTATTCCTCTATAGGAGCAAGCTCGGGTATTGGAGCAGCAACAGCCATTTACTTTGCATCCCTTGGTGCTAAACTAGCCATCACTGGCAGGAATACAGAGTCCCTCGATGATACTAAGCGGAAATGTATAGAAGAAGGACTAGCAGAAAATGAGGTTTGTCTCTGTTCAAACAGACCTGTATAAAAGATTTCAATTCATTGTAGGCCAACCCCATGAAATGATATTTGAGGTGCAGTTTAATGTAAATGTGAATTACATTGTGTGTATTTTGAGATGTACAGGAACACATACATGTGGTCTACAATATAGAATAACATCACAATTAACAAAGCATTTTTTATTGAATTTGATTATCGTTAGAGACAGCAGTAGGCTAAAGTTGTGGAAGTGTGGTATGAAATTCTTGAAGAATTTTTTGATGCATCATTTCATAACTCTAAAATTATTAATATTAATATTAACAGTCACTAAATGATGAACAATGCGACACCAGTCACCTTATAATAACAAATAATTAGTTGCCTTTTGTGTAACATAATGCAAACGTTATGTTCTAGGTGTTCATCAGTGCTGGGGATTTAGCTGTTGATGCAGATCTAGAGAGAGTCTTTGAAGAATGTGCTTCATATTATAATAACACTCTAGATGTCCTGGTATGTATACATATAAAATTATTTTACTACACGTAAACGTTGTATCCACGTGTCTGCAATTAAACTAACTAGTAGAGTTTGTTTGAATATGAAATTTGTTTTTTCCCATCTTTTTACTTTCTTCGCTTTTTTATCTCTTCTTTTGGTCTTTCAGGTGAACAATGCAGGAATAGGTGTTGTTGCTTCCTTGTTAAACACTACCATGGAGATGTATGACAAACAGATGAACATCAATACTAGATCAGTATTCTACCTGACAAGACTTGCTGCTCCATTACTGATTAAATCAAAGGGTAAATAGTTTTTGTCAGCTGAGAAATACACATGCAATGGCAACCATGCACCAGACCTGTTTGTTAGATCAATACTTCTACCAATAAAATTGATTGTGTATTATACCACTGGTCGATACTTAAAGACATTGAAACATATTGGATCCATTTCATAACCGGTTTTGTTTTTAGTGCTTGTTCAGTTTTTGCAGCTGCAGTTATAAAACGTAGCACATCATTGAAAAGCAAAATCTTCCACAGATATAATTGTAGCATTTCAAACTTAGTTATGTGTGTTGTTATAATATTTTGTATTTACTTTACAGGAACAATAGTGAATGTTTCCAGTGTCAATGGTTTGAGATCGGTAAGTAGGCAAAATTGTCCGTAAAATTTACGTTAAGATCATGTGAGCCACATGTTTTAAATCCTCATCATTTAATCCTTTTACTATATTTTCATAATTATTTATAATGCAAATTCTTGGCAGGTGCCCTCTTTCTATTTAGGTCATTGTTTGTTCTTAGTTGTAGGCTCCCGAACTGTGCATAAGTTCTTACCCGTGTCACTGTCTTTATCAATGTGGGGTTGAGATCTGATTTTGACGTTTTATTGTTGAGTGTATTCACTAAATGAAGTCGTACATTTATCTAGCTCGTGTATTTCTGTATTTCATAACCTACATGCGTTTTTGCCATATTTCAGTTCCCTGGCCTCACTGCGTATTGCATGTCGAAGTCTGCCATAGACCAGTTTACTCGATGCACAGCTCTAGGTAAACACTACAAGCTCGTTGTGCTCATCTGATTGGCTCTGTTCAAATCAGTTAAACAAACAATAATTAGAAGTCTATTATAGTCTATAGAAAATAACCTAGTAACCTATTTTTTAAATGGGGTTTGGACAAGTTGTTTAGTTATTATTCTTTGTATTTTGATGAAAGGTAACCGTGTTCCTGTGACAAAGCTATTTGTTAGAATTGTGTGTTCTGCAACAAACACTGTAGTGAGTGTAGATTTACATGGTCCTGTCTGGCATGCATGCTTTTTTTTCAGATTCCAAAGGTACTTATATTACAAGGTGTAGAGTATATGTTGTACAGAGCATGCAATTAGTGCAATGCATAATTAATTACGGTTGAAAGCAATAGAGTTTTACATGCTCAACATTAACCATTTCTGTGGAGTTTCTTCTAGATGGCAAAAACTGCTAAATATATTATTTATTCATTAAGTAATGTTACCTCCCAGTTTGCATCACCCAGTAAAAACAGACTACAGTTTGTTTTGCTTACCAAACAGCCAAAGTAATGTTGTTTTATTACGGCAGTCAGCGTTGAATGACATTAGAAACATTTACACACCTGAATTAAATGTGTTGTATACGAGTCGCTGTCACCTAACGTAATTCATTGTTATATATATAATATAGTCTGGATTTATTTTGGTATTCATGCGTAATTCATTTCAGATCTAGCAAGTACTGGAGTCAGATGCAATGCTGTAAAGTAAGACACCATTATTCGTTGGGGATTTGTTACTTGCTTACCCTATTCAGGGGCGGATCAAGGGGGTGTGTCCGGGGTCCGGACCCCCCCCCCTTTAATTTCAAAGTGCCCTAAAAAATGTCATCACAATTTTTTTTAGGGCCAGTTTTTCTGATAAAGATTTACTTATATATATATAAATTTGTTATAAAAACCTAGAAATTGGCAAAGAGGGACCGGATCTGATAAACTTTTGCATTCTAGACATCAAAATTATTGCTCAGATGCTCTCAGAATGCACCTTTTTTTTTTAATTTGGTGGAGGTCCCACAACCCCCCCCCCCTCTAAAGTCCCCTTCGGCAGCTTTTTAAAACACCAGAAAAATTAAGCAGGAAAAGGTGCTCTTTATTTCTTCCTGGACACCCCCTTCCAAAAATTCTGGATCCGCCCCTGCTGTTATATTATCAGAAGTAAGATAATATACCCTATATTATGTTACTCCTGATATTATGTGTAACTGAAGTATAGACAGTTTAAAATTCTTTGATAATATCCATAACTACGTGTTATGTGGAGCATTTTTGTTATTATGCTAATCGTACACTAAACTCCCTCTGTGTCATAGATTTTGGCCAAACGTCAATTAAGCATATTAATTCTAGCACATCCTGCTGTGCATTTCAAGACTGTAACGTTTCTGTTTTTCGTTTTAACATTTGCCAGAACCGCTGCGATAATTTTAATATCATAGTGGTGGGTAATTTATTTTTCACATAAGTGTGAATTCTGTTTTTCAGTCCTGGTGTGATAGTTACAGATATTCACAAGCGAGGAGGAATGGATGAAGTAGCGTATGCTGCGGTAGGTAACACTAAAAACATAACGTGCAAAATACAAATATATATATATATATATATATCATCAAAATAATACTTTCTCTCAATTAAGTCTTTCTCTTTGTCTCAATTCTTTCACATGTATAATATTCTATAGAATATATAGGTAGCAATATCAATATACCACTATTTATAGAATCTGTTGTTGTTGTTTTTTTCAAAAAAGAACCTGGGATCTTTTCTATTACAGTTTCTGGAAAGGAGCAAGATGACACATGCACTGGGGCGAGTTGGTCAGGCAGACGAGGTTGCTAAAGCAATCTCATTTTTTGCTTCTGATGAATCTTCATTCATTACAGGGGCGACCCTGCCTATCGATGGAGGTAGACATGCCATGTGCCCACGTTAATGGTGTTTGCTTGCATTCTGAGTATTTTTATGTGGGGTTCTATGCTAAAAAGTTATACCTGAACCACAAGAAGTATAATCATGAGCGTAGTAGGAGTTATGATGAATTATTATGAAATTTGTGACATATACTACTTATTTTCACAAATTCGTAGGTGAAACAAATTATCTCTACATCATTAAAATCATCAATATTTTTGGTAAAGATGGTATAAGTCTGTTGATCAAAGAAAGGTGTTTGCAAACAAGCATATGAATGAAATTGGTTTATTTTCCTTGAGATGCACCTAATTTTGATCTTTCACTTCAAGCATGCCAGTTATGGTTTTCACCATGTTTTTCCACATAGTATTTTAGGCCCCCAGCTACGCATTTTTACTTTAACCACTGTGGGAATAGTATATGTACCTGAAATGCGGTAATTGATATGTACTTGTATAAGAAGAATTGCACAATGGCATCTTCATATAGTTTTAAGTTTGACACTAGATTGTGTTATTACTGTTTGCAGTAGCAGGGTTATTGCTAGCTCTAGTAGCTCTGCAGGCCTGCGGCAACTGTACGCGGGTTATAGTTACTAGAGCTAGGTTATTGCTAATGTGTGTCACATCATCGATTGCTTTGGCTGTGGCTTTAGCATCTTTGTAGCTACTCTATAAAAAAATTATGTCACCATTGATTGCTGTGGTACTTTTATACTGTGTTTTTCTACTGCTTAGTTTGATTTGTTTTTATAACGATTACTTCTGTATGCACGTTCAAGTGCATATAGTCTAGTGTAACAAAATTTGATATGGTAGTCAATGTGGAAATTGTGATTTTGTATGTAGCATTTGACTTGGTAATAAAAATGGGATTATTTATGTTAAAACAACAGCGATTCGTTCGTTAGTGTTTTTCTTTGTGCATATTATATTTATAACCTCCTATTTAAGAACAACTTAATTTACCATGTTGCCGTAATGCGGATTCAGAACCACTGCTGTATATTTCATGTACCGTGTAATTGCTTGCAAACTTGTACTGTTTTGTACTATCAACAGCTGTTTTGCATTAACGTGAGGCGCCACCATCCAATGACAAGGAAATGCCAGAGCATATAAATCAACTGACTTATATGCTCTGGAAATGCTGTTGAATTTTGAAATCATAGCGGCATCTAGTGTGAAAAATGATTATAAAATGCGCATATATGGAATAACCCAGAGGAGAGAGAAGAAAGTGCGGCAGAGAAGAGAGAGGAAGGCAGAGAGGAGAAAGTACGGCAGAGAGGAGAGAGGAAGGCAGAGAGGAGAAAGGACGGCAGAGATGCGCTCACGCACACACGTCGCACACACGCGCTAACGCACACACGTCACACACACGCGCTCACGCACACACGTCGCACACACGCGCTCACGCACACACGTCGCACATACGCGCTCACGCACACACGTCGCACACATGCGCTCACGCACACACGTCGCACACACGCGCTCACGCACACACGTCGCATACACGCGCTCACGCACACACATCACACACACGCGCTCAGCACACACGCGCTCACGCACACACGATAAAAAAAATCGTGAGCCCCCTTAGGTCTTTGCCCCCCCCCCAATCCAAAACTGCTTCCGGCGAGCCTGGATGTATTGTGTATATGGATATATGTATGTATTTCTATGCGGTAAGTGCCCGCTAGATGACCTGGCTGAAATGCGTGCTAAAATGTTTAGATAACATCTACATCTACATCTATATGGTTACGTAGATAAGAAGTAGCTCTATACTACTAATAGCACAGACTAACGGATACATAGTCTAACATCCGTTAGTCTGTGCTAATAGTGGTACCTATAGCACTCGTTGACACTTCCTGTGACAGATTTATTGTGGCAGTGTCAATGTGCAGGAAACTTTCCATTTTAGTATTTAAGAATATTTCACATATTTCAATTATAATCGATAGACAAAATAGCAAACCATAATCATTTCTTTGGTGGAGTAGCATTGTGGTTGGGTTTATGAATTTGTGTTACTTATAACACAGTGCTGGTGCTAATAAACATGATCAGTGGTTACAGCAGAGTTACAGTTAATATTTGTTGCGTTTACGGCTGCATGATGGCGCCAGGAGTCATGGCCATCGGCCTCGATCGGCCTGAGCCTTTCGACAAGGAGAATAGAAGTTGTTTACTTTAGACCTAGTAAATTAGTTTAACTTGCTTAGGTGATCTGCGGATTCATAGTCTATCGGTGTGGTAACGCGATCGAGTGCAGTTATGGCGTCATTGAGAGGCAAAGTTTGCTTGGTAACAGGTAAGGCCCAGTGCCGTTGTTGTTACTCTGTGTGTATTCATATTTACGAGGACATACAGTGTCATACTCTTACTGAGATGTAGCTCTAGGTACTATAGCTGAGAGGGTCTATGTCCCCCGGGGTACTGCCGGAACGTACCCTGGTAGTGGTACTATCTAATATGCCGAACCGTACCTCGCCTACTCCACTAACGAGTCTAGGGAGTCGCCTACGCCTACTCCCTAACCCGAACCCTAACCCTAACCCTAATCCTAACCCTAACCTGTAACCATATCAAATAGTGACCAGGGTACGTTCCGGTTGAGAGAGAGAGAGAAAGCGAGAGAAAGGGAGGGGTAGATAAAACTACACAAACATCATTATCAGTCGTAACTGATCCGTCATCCGCCTTTCGTTGTCGAATTTCATATTAATTTTATGCACATAAAATATTTTTTCAGTGCCAATCGCGGCGCCGTAACCGGATAAACATACAGAGGACACGGAGAATCGACACGTTTTCAAGGCAACGTCGAGCAGCGAGCGATTCAGTGGTTACCGGTCTCCAGTTACACATACCACGAAATGGGTAGAGCTATACGTACACGCCTGATGCGACCTGAGTTTGGAGATACTATTCATACTGATTTCATCCCGTAAAGTAAAACGTCTTCTTATGTAGCTCCCCGGCATTTCGTCAGTTCACAGATATTGAATTATTTGACTGGTCAGGGAGATGCCAATGACAATGACGTCACGACAAGAGCGTATTTTCACCGCAAGTTGTATTCTCTTTAGAGAGACGCCATTCGTGAAGAGCTATGATAAACGCGTTGTTAACAAGCTATATTCTCTTTACAAACATTTGACTTCCATGATATATTTCCTTAATTTTTATTATTTGAATGTTATTAGAGGATATATTGGTTAAATTAAAGCATGAACGCGTGATTAAAAGCTTTGAGTAAAACCACCAATGTATATCAATTGTAAATGGAACTTTAAAACTAACAATAGTGGTTGTAAAACACTTTTGGCCTTATGGTAAAATAATTCATCGGTCGGCCTTTTATAAACGAATGTCGTTATAAATTTCATATATAAATAATACATTGGATCTAGTTAATATTCCACTCAGTCACTGATAAGTCATGTTTCTGAACACGTCCCCCGTGATTTTCCGCGTATGATTTGTAGGCCCCTACGCCTGCGGGCCACTGTCGGAATGTGTATAAGGCCACTGCCTATCTGTCTGACCTTTGCAAAAAAATTGAGTTCAGATGTTCCTGACAACGGTCCCCTGATTATAAATTCACGTTTTTATATTTATTATTACATATATTATAATTACGTACATTTATTACGTATACGCGCGTGCGTATTAGCACATGCTTTCACGATTGAAATACTTTCTAATAAATATACTCGTACTAAAATTTTCGAGGTACTTTTTATATGATGGCGATTATGTAAAAGATGTGCACAATAATTTGTAAAAGAAAGCTCTACATATTTCAGTAAAGAGTCGAGTGCTAGGATAATACAGTGCAGTGAATCACAGTGGTGGGAATCTCCGCATGTAGAGTACAATAAACTAGAGCAGTAGAGGAGTAGAGTAGAGTCCAGTGCAGTAGAGCAACAGAGCAGTAGAGCAACAGAGCAGTAGAGTCCGGCAGTGCAGTAGAGCAACAGAACAGTATTGTAGAGCAGTATAGCAGTATATAGAGTAGAATACAGTTCAATAGAGCAGCGAAGCAGTGCAGTAGAGCAACAGAGCAGTATAGTAGAGTAGAGTACAGTGCAGTAGAGCAGAGTAGAATGCAGGAGTTGTTGTTGTTGTGTGGACCTTGACCCTGACATGGCCTTGAGCTCAAGGCCATACATTTTCCAATTTTAAGATTTTCCGTGGCCTTCAGCTCAAGGCCATGGCCTTGAGTTCAAGGCCATGGCCTTGGGTTCAAGGCCATTGCATTTTCCAATTTTAAGATTTTCCGTGGCCTTCAGCTCAAGGCCATGGCCTTGGGTTCAAGGCCATTGCATTTTCCAATTTTAAAATTTCTACATGACTAGGCCAAGGCCATAGCCTTGAGCTCAAGGTCATATCCTTGAGCCATTTTCAAAATGTTTACATCACTCGATTGAAAGTCAAGTCACATGGTCATCACTCATGGTCAAGTTGTGTTTATATTTTGCCTAACAACATCGCGAAAATATCTTACCGTAGTTGACAAGATTTGAACCCGGGATTATTGAGTATCAGCCCAGCACGCTACGCTATCACCCAAACACCATTCCTTATATTCTCAGAACGAATCTATGTGTTACATTTTACTCAACAAGAGTTTGAAAATATTTTAAGAAGTAACCTCACAAGAATTGAACGCGGGACAACCCGGTCCTATTCCAACATGTTACGCACATGCCTAAACTTACAACTTCTGAGTGGTTCAGATCTGATGTGTGTGTCCGTTTTCGTTTAACAGCAAGAAAAGTCAACAAAGAAGTCATTGCCGAGCATAGATTTTAATGTGGAAATTTTCATTTATAAACGAGATATAAATACTAGTACAGTTCTTTTCATGCAAACCTTTTATGATTGATAGAACCGCGCTATATTTATTATTGTTTATACTAACAATAACAATAATTCATAATACAGTCGTTCGATGATAATTAATCGAAGCAGTATCCCTTCAAACATGGATTCACACAGTAAAATATGCGGTACTCGCCTCTGGTTTGCTTGTCCGCAAAAACGGATAGATATGGCCAAATAAACTTTTAAGAAAAACCACACTATACACTATATACTTCCGTATATATGCTTTAGGGGTAGCTAGAACTAACCGCACTACAAAATCATATATTTGAGAGCATGAAACGGAATATAGTTTTACCACCTCTAACTAATATTAAGCTACAGTGACGAGTAACAAACAGTAGATCCAACCCGCAACTGCTGGGCATCAACATCAAAGATTCGTAGGCCTACTTGTGTTTAAAACAATTTCAAAAGCGAACATTTCAGCGCGCTAGAACAAAACGCGTTAGGGGGATTTATATCGTTCTCACAGGGAAATAACCACGCATTTTATTGAGTTCACTCCCTGCGTAACAACTAACAAAATTACTAACGACAAAAAACAAACCATTAACAAATATCGGCGATGTGACGATTACTTTAAAATCGACGTGAAAAGAAGAAACACGACAGCATATCCTGGAAAATAACCATTCCAAACAGTCACTTGGATATATATATATATATATATATATATATATATATATTGGGTATTCATACGTAGTTATGTTGATAGTAGTACAGGGGATGACACGAACATATACATATGTAACTGAACGTAACGTGAAATTAACCATGTGTTTTTCTGGTGATAGGGTTAGAGCGAAAACATTTTTTCTGGTATCTTCACTCCGTATTTCTCTGTTAGAATTACTAACATTACTAAAGACACTTCCTGGCATGAGAAAACACATGAACATAATAGTGGCTATAAATAGCTATTATGCACATTGATAATAATTTAACCAGGAACCTTTCACGGAAAATTAGATTTTGGCTGTCACGTATTCTGAGATTTTCATGAAATTAAATTCGGCCTCTGATCTCACATACATAATCATTAATTATAGCATATACCATTTTAATCCAACATATGGACATGCTCCGCCCCATGTAATAATATATATATATATACATAATATAGGTACACTGCATAGAAGGATAACACATGATAAACAGCGTAGTGCTCCAGAACATATACAAGAAGGCAGCTACCATAGAATCATAGAATTTCCATTGACTAAAGCAGACAGGCATTCATGCACTGCTTATGCCAGAAGTAGAGTTATAGCACGTTTGCACATTTTCAAGGTTATATATGCCAATAACTTTTAGGCATCTAATATATTAGCAAAGGCAAGTTTTCTATTACTACTATTGTTACATAGCAATTTTACACTATTGAATAATGTCAACTGTGGTGACATATAAGAATAAAAGCAGCAGCACTATTAGACACCAGGGTTCTCCACACACCTTCAACGCACGTAGGGTCTGACACGCCTTCAAAGCTGAATCTAATTTGCAACAGACCATAAATAATCTGACATACCTCAATGTCTGACTATGCTCCGAACTGATATGTTTACCTGTGTGTTGGGACCGCTTACGAAATGCGTTAATTAGCACTTCAATTATCAACTGGCAACGACATGCCCGACATGCCTTCAGAAACTCATAGGAAGAACCTATACTGTAACACTGTCGCTTCTGTTTATTTTGATATTGTTGGAGTAGCATATAAATATATATATTCACTGTAATGAGCTACACGGACGATCACACTGTTAATGACTAGGGGCTACGTAATTGCTCTATCTTCACTGGCAAAAGAGCACTTGACCATTTCTTTGCAAATGCCGTATTCATCTTTCACCAAACATTCCATGTCTGGGTATTTTTCACAATAACTAACTAATAACTGATAGCAGTCAATGCTCTTCTGAATGCACTCGATCCTTTTGTGAACATTGGAATCAATGACTTTCGCATGCATGCACCACATGTAGAAGTAAGCTATCAGCACCAGATAAACATTATCGCCGTCAAACTGTTCCAGCATCTCGCCGTTCGAGGAACAACTCAAAATTGCGAATGCACTCGGCGCAGAGCAGGTTGATCTTCCTGACGGCGTGCGGCGACGGCGTCGTCTGCTGCTCCTCAATAATCGCCATCTTGATGTCGAGCATCTTGCCGTACGCCTCGGCGATTTCGTACGTCAGCTGCCGGCAGACGAGCAGGTAGTGGTGTGGGTTGAGCTCGCCGAGCACTCCCCGCAGCGCGTCGACGCGCTGCTTGTGCATCTTCGACTTACACTCAAAGTCCGACTCGAAGAACGTGAGCAGCTTGTAGAGCAGACTAGAGTCACAGGTGAGCTCGGCGTAGTCTGAGACATGGTCGTAAACTGAGTAGAATTCGCGCACGTCCGCGAGCGAGGGGTCAGCCAACTGGAATGCTCTGGGCAGACCGTAGAGATAGCATCAGTGCCGCTTCAGTGATTCTGGACCCATGGAATCCTACTGGTGACCACTGGGTGCTGGTGGCCATATCCATGCAGGAACGACTGATATTATACTTGGACCCACTGGAGAGCGCAAATGCCTCGTCTTCTCCCCGAGCAAATCATGCATTCCCCACGATGATAGCTTTCCTGAAAGAGCAAACGAAGATAGATGTGGTCGAATGGACATTGACATGCCCACAACACAGACTCCAGTAGGACTAAAACCCATGAAATGTGCTCACGATGCAATCAATGGTCACAACAAATCGGACAACTGGATACATGCTGCGACAAGTGTGAACATTGGCTTCACTGTAAATGCATTGGTATTTCTAAAGAAGAAGCTCATTTTACTGTCCATCTGTGTGATAATTATTTATAATTAAACCTGAAATGAAAGCAAACAAATGGTGGAAAATGATATTACACTGGAGTCATCAAGAGGCCAAACTACAGCTATGACAAGCCCTTGGTATGAAGGCATCTCATATAAAATATCAAGATAATTCATTGAGAAGTAGAGAAGTTGTGGCTAATAAACACACTAAAATATAGTAGTGCTCCAAAACTGCGATTTGCTCCCATACCTTGCAATAGTTTTAGGATTCCCCCAAAATCAGTCAAAATTTTATCACCATAACGCCTGTAACTCTTGATAGGGTAGAATTTCTCAATTCTGTAAACTGTGTCATGTTTCCTATGGCTATGCCCTGACCCTCAGCCACAGCCTGTGGCACATGCACTAGAAACACTTCAATAATAAAATTATGGTAAATAAACACGAAATGTATTTACTTTTAAAATCTTCATGATTATCTACGCTCTTTTCCCTATTATTGGTAATGTAGTGGCCCTAGGGGTGGCCACACTGGACTTTCA
Source organism: Priapulus caudatus (assembly GCF_000485595.1). Lineage (NCBI taxonomy): Eukaryota > Metazoa > Priapulida > Priapulimorpha > Priapulimorphida > Priapulidae > Priapulus > Priapulus caudatus. Next base: position 733,819 of record NW_014577097.1, on the reverse strand, counting down.
CACGTGCTGTGGTTAGCACGTGTTAATTTATTTTTGTAATTTATTTGTGTCGGGACCATTTTTCGCTCCTACCGCGAAGGTAGGACGGTGATGCAGTAGCAGGAAAACCCAGAGTGAAATGAACGCAAGTCTTTAGATAGTCTTTATACAACTGATGGTTTTATTCATCATATACAAATAACATGAATAACGCTCACTGCACGTATCTCGAATATAGCGTATAGATATATATAATATATATTGCTCGTGCCACGTTTACGTTACCTCGTTAGGTGATTACACGTTTAACTTCTCTTAGCTATTCTACGGGTTAATATTGTAACCGTCTCTGTCTCTCCCAGTCGTGTGCTCCGCGGCTCGGCGCGAGTTCGTGGGTTGGCAGTGTCTCCCTGTCGTGTGTAGGCTATAGCTCCCTTAGTATAAGGTATACCTTCTCGGGCGTTGTCCTGCTCGTGGGTGGCTCTCCCTCCGATAGCGAGGAGAGAGAAGGCACAGGGGGAGAGGAAGGCAGAGAGGAGAACGAGGAAGCCAGAAGAGAGGAGAACGAGGAAGGCAGAGAGGAGAACGCGGAAAGCACAGAAGAGATAGAGGGGGCGGCAGAGAGGGGAGAGAGAGGAGGGAGAGCAAGGCAGCGAGGAGAGAGAAGAAGGTGAGGAGGAGAGCGAGGAACGCAGAGAGGAGAAAGAGGAAGGGCGAGAGAAGCACGGACGCGATGTTTTGGGTTTAAAAACATAAATCTAACCTAATTCTTTATTGAATTGTATGTTATTGTGTATCAGACAAAACGAGCATTTATTATCTCTTTAGCCTGTCAGTATGTTCAACATATATAGCGAGCATATATATAAACGAATCACTTGGACTTTCGTCACGCCGTGACGGGCTTCTTTCTCGCGAGATATATCACGGTCAGTAATTATAGACGTGGCCCGAAGCGTCTTCGCCATGTTCTCACTGTGTTGTGTCGTCAAATATTAAAGCTGTGACAACTTCGGAAGCGCATCCTAATTACAGCTAACGTGAGTAAATAAATATACAGGAATTCATGCTCAACTGACGCTTCCGTACCTGTTATAATTTCATACTTAATTCATGTTGTTCACTCGTTTAATTGCAGCATATAAATAAATTAATCAGGATAACACACACATACCTGAATGAGTTCAATTGTAAATACCCTTTTCATGCGTTATAGTTGCATAAAGATGCGTGGTTATAGTATACTATATAGTTATAGCGATAGGGTATAACTAACGGTAAAGTCTATATGTCAGTCAGATAATATCAAGAGTACATAATAGAGATACATACTCTATGCTCTCTCATACATACTCTATTATGTACTCTTGATAATATATGTCGCATCAAAGTTATTTTCAGGGTCAATCGCCAGACTGGAGGACACGGAGAATTATCACGTAACTTTCGAGACAGTGTCGTGCAACGATTGAGTGATAACCGGTCTCCAGTTGAACATACCAAGACTGGCAAGAGGTGCGCAGAGATATACGCAAGTGTTATTATATTATATATATATATATATATATATATATATATATATATATACACACAACATTTATAATATGTATATAATTATTCTCCATTATACAAAATCAGTATTTATTTCTTTAACCTGTCAGCCTGGGCAACATTGCCCGATAGTCTATATATACGAGTCAATCACCCCTGATTACTTCTCCACTCCTCGTTTCACAAGTTTATGTAAACCAGATATTAAATTCCTGCATGTCAAATTTCTAGTGCCAATCACGTCGCTGAAGGACACGGAGAATCAACATGTTTTCGAGGCAACTTCGTGCACCGCTCGCCAGTTAAGTATACCAAAAAGTTTAATTTTAACGTAGGTATTATTTATTATACTATAGCACACATATGTCATGAATCTATGTTATGAATCTGCTGGTGTTTTCTAGCATTAGCGCTATGTTGCAGGTACTAGAGTGTGTGGTATAGTGTATATATGGTATATATTTAACGTACGCTGACTATTGGGAGAGGTTATATGGGTTATTATGGGATTTATAGTGAGAATGAAAGGAAGCTATAATTAATTTGGACTAGGATATTCGCAGAATGGATTTATACAAACGAAATTTCAGAACCATTTTGTTCGTAACACGGCTGTGCCTTGTAGAGTATCTTGACCGGCTACTTGTATAAGGTGTATAGGTGTATATATAATATTAGAGAATATGACAGAGGGGAGAGAGAAAGAGGGAGATAGCGAGAGACAGAGAGTGAGAGTGCGAGGGCGAGCGAGCGACAGAGAGGTAGGAAAGCGAGAGCGAACGAACAAGCGAGAGAGGGAGATAGATAGATGGACATTCAGAGAGAGAGAGAGAGAGAGAGAGAGAGAGAGGGAGAGAGAGAGAGAGAGAGAGAGAGAGAGAGAGAGAGAGAGAGAGAGAGTGGGGTGTGTGCGCTCTCTCTCCCTCAACCGCTCGTTTGTTCGTTCGTTCGTTCGTGGCCGTACGAAGACTAACTGATTTTACTGTTGGCTCTCGGTGATTTTACTGGTTGGTCCTTATATAGGACCCTGCGGTGACGTAGGAACCTGGCAGTGCCTCCCTCTCCCGTACCTCAGGTGCCTGGCCGTTGGCACCCCCTCGCTTAACACGTGTACAGGTGATGCAACCCCCTTGGTCCAGTATATGTCCGAGCGTCACACCCCCCTGTCTGCCACGTGCTCGGCTGGCGCCGCTCTCTCGCCCGGCGCGTGTACGTGATGGCGAAACTCCCTGATCTCCCACATCTGGTAGCCATGGGACCCCCTTCCCCGCGCTTGTCTGTGTCGTTGGGGAAAACTTTCTACCTGTTGCTAGGGGAACTTTCTATCTCTGTTGCGGTTGAACTGGTCTCTGGTTTGTATGACGTCATCCCCCCTGAAATCTCCACAACTCTTCACCCCCACCCCCCTGAAATCTCCACAACTCCTCCCAACCTTTCTTAGTATCTGCCTTCGGATACCCCTGATCTTCCTCCCTTTATATCATATGTCATATTCTATGGTCTTCATCTCATCTCATTATTGTTGTTACGAGTTGAAGCTAGGGTTAGTAAGTGGACGCAAGTAGACACTGTACATAGAAATGTTTTACCACGTGAAAGTTTTAATAACCATATAATATCTCATCGTTGTTACCCGTACAATCGTCTATTGCAATATTCATGAAACTATATATATTTTGCCTAATAATTAAATCATCTCTATATTCACAATATAATATTCACAATGTGTATACGAAAAAAAAAATCGCCTTGGTTCTCAACAGTTCCCTGATTACTATATAGATACTGGATATAGGTACTATATATATACTGGACTCCTCTCCCTCGCTATATATTTATGCACATAAGCCTATCTATTTCTACCCCTCCCGGCCAGCTGTTCCGCTCCCCATGCTATCGTTCTCACTATTAGATGGGCTGAGGAGTAAATCCTCGCGTAGCTGTTTTATCTTTTCCCCTTCCTCTAGCTCCTCCACCTTCCGGCTTAGTCGCCCTATCTCTTCGTTTGCCTCCTCCAAGCTTCTGCTTAACTGTTGTTCCTTCTCTCCCTCAGCCTCTCCTTCTTCTCTCACTCTCCCCCTCTCGCATCGTTCCTCCTGGCCCAGTTACCGCTGATAGTTCTCCTCCTCCTCAATCGCTCGCAAATTTGTCCTCAGCTTCCTCCTTCTCTCCGCTAGCCGTCAGTCGCTCCTTGTCCGCCTCTCTTGCAGCGGCTCGTGTCCTTGCTGCCGTGGGGTTTGTTGTACGGGCGTTACAACACCCAGCAGGCACTCCGGGCTTACTATGGGCTGCCCCTCCCAGGCATATGGGAGGCTCAGCACCTCCACATCCTCCGGGTGCTTCTCAATATAGCGGCGCCAAGGTGACAAGTGTGCCCTGGCCTGCAGGCGTCGTTGCTCCTGCGCCTGCTTCCACTCCCGGTCCCGGTTATATCCTGGGCGTCGTGGCATGTCGTTCACCCGGGAGGAGTGGGTCTCGCCGTGCCTCTCATGTTGATGCCGGCGCATCCGATGAGGATCGTCGATTTGGTACCGGCAGTGGGGGCACTGGGGTGTGCGGTGGCATGATCGTGACGATCGGCCCGGCCTGGGTGTGGCGCTGCCTTCGCCTCCCGAGATTGTCTCACTGGGTTCCACATGGATCTCCAGTATGTCCATCTGAAAAGAGAAAACTTTCTTGCCTGTATTCTGTGTGGATCATACCTTCCTTACTGGGGCCCTCCCCTTATAAGTCTAGCCGTTGAGGCGGCTTCCTGACTCTTCCTCCCCTCCTCACTGGAGGGCTCGCCGTCGTTGGTATTTCCTCGTCCTCTCCCCCCGTCGGCTTCCTCATCATCATCCGGAGCGATTTCCTCCCATATAACGTGTTCGTTGTCCTCCACTTGTTCTGCTGGTTTGGCACTTCCTCCCTCCGTCGATCTTGATGGCGCCTCTGAATGTGCCCTCCTCCAGTCCAGTGGCGGCTCCTCCGTTCGATACGGCTTCAGGTAGTCTATGTGGACCACTTTCTTTCTTTCCCATTTTATTCGATAGAGCAGGTCACTGATTCTGTGAAGTACTAGGTAGGGGCCTTGCCAACCATGTCCTAGCTTCCGTCGTATCCCTTGTGGATACCAGTACCACACAAAGTCTCCATCCTTGAATCCAAATGGTTTTACGTTCTTATCACAGCCCTTCTTTTGTCGCTTCGCAGCTTTCTTCATGGCGCCTCTCGCAAAATCGTAAGCTTCCTCCATTACTTCTTGTATCCATCGTACGTATTCATGTGTGCACTGCCTAACCGCTGGCCTTTCCGGGGGTGGTCCCACCATTACGTCTATAGGTAAGTGAATCTCCCGTCCAAACATCATGAGGTTCGGTGAGCATCCTGTAGATGCTTGTGCAGTGGCCCGATAGGCCATCATGACGAAAGGCAGATGCTCATCCCAGTCATCCCTGTACTGACTCACAAATAAGGACAGCATTTGTTGTAACGTGCGATTAAATCGTTCGACTAAGCCATCTGATCTGGGATGATATGGCGTGGTCCTCGTTTTTTCTATTTTTAGGATCTCGCAAACGCCTTGAAACAGCCGAGACTCAAAGTCCGGTCCTTGGTCGGTGTGAATCTGATACGGCACTCCATACCGGCAGATGTATTCCGTTACCAAAACGTCCGCCACGGTATACGCTTCTTGGTTGGGAATAGCGAAGCACTCGGTCCATTTAGTGAAGTAGTCACAGACAACCATAATCAATTTGTTTCCCTTTCCAGTTTCTTCGAGTGGTCCCAGGATATCAATCGCAATTCATTCGAACGGAGCTCCCACTTCCTCTCTTCAACCCTTTTCCAGGTTTTCTTTTCGCGCAGACTGTGCAGTACTGACACCACCGTTTAACATCTCTCGTATAGTGTGGCCAGTAGAATCGTTGCTGAATGCTAGCTCTGCTTCGTTTTTTTCACCCTGATGTCCTCCCGTTCGATGATAATGCAATTGTTGAAATACCTCTTTCCTCAATTCTGCAGGTATTATCAGCTGACGGATTGGATGGGTTGGTGTCACCGGTGTCTCCCACCGCCGATACAATCGTCCTTCGTGTACTTCCAGTTGGTGCCATTGCCCCCAGTATGCTTTTGCTTCCGCTCCCATTCCTGCGATCTCAGAAAACTCAGGCCTATTTGACGCCGTTTCTACTCGTTCCTTGAAGAAGACGATGACAGGATCCCTGTCCTGTAATCTCTTAATGTTCTTGGGGTGCCATATACCATGGTCCTCCCCCTCAACCTCAGGGTTTTCTGTACGATCCTCTCGCCCTTGATTCCCATCGATCATGACTAAAACGCGGCCATGTTTCTCTTCATCCTTCCATGAAGAATCATCAGTCCTCCCATTACGGTTGGGTGGTTCATCTCTCCTCTCTTCCCTGTCTTCCCCATCTTCTTCCTTCGGAACGGCCGTCTATAGTCAACACAGAATCTAACTCCTCCGTCCTTTTAGTCACTAACACAACTGGTGAAGCCCATGGTTCATTGCCAGGTTCAATGACTCCTTTCTTTAGCATCTCTTCAATTTCCTTATCCATCTCTGCCTGTCTATCGAAAGGAACTCGGCGCGGTGATTGCTTGATCGGTCGAGCATGTCCAGTATCGATCCTATGCTTAATGATACTCGTTCTTCCTAGGCCATCTCCTGGTCCAGCAAATATATCTCGGTAGTTATGCACCGTTTTAGTGACTCGGCTTCGTTTCTCTGGCTTCAGCCTCGCATCTGCTCTGTCCAGTAGATTCCTTAGGTGGTCTTCAAGCTGTCCGGGTGCTATTCTATTCAGAGTGTTTACCCTCTCCTGTCCCTGCATCGTCGCTTCTTCCTCGATGGGCTTCATTTGTCCCACTTGTTGATCCTCCACCAGCAGGACAGGCCTTTTCCCTGCGTGGCTGATGACGAGTGGTACTTTCATCACTTCTCTGGGGAGCACAGTCTCTTTCAGCTGAATTCCCCGAGACTCCAGCTTCTTAAATTCTATGCTAGGTATCAGTCTCATGTTCTTGGCTGTGGATACATTCGCATCAGCGTATGTCCATCCAGGAACGCTAGAGTCGATCCCTGGCAGTATCTTAGTAGTTTCTTCTACGTAGACTGGTCGACCACCCTCTCCACCTATCCAGCATCCTTGAATGTCTTGCCCATTCAATGACAGCATCCCTGAAGCCATGTTGAAGATCACATTGTTTGGGACAAGGAAATCAAGCCCTAATATCCCATCCAGATCTCCTAATAGTGCAACCATCAATTTTTTCTTGTAGATTCGCTCGGCGATTTCGAGGTGGACTTCAGTTTCTCCAGTGATTTCCAGCAGATCTCCATTTGCCAGTTTTAGGCCACTCTTTCCAACACTCAATTGCTGTTTTGTATGTGCCTTAATTTCATTAAATTTATCTGCATTTAATAGCGTAGCACTTGATCCACTATCCACGAGGAATCTCATTTCGTGTCTCTGCACCTTTACTGGCACCCTCCATGTGGGATGCAACTGTATGGATGCTGTTGAAAGTGTTGGCATCCAGCCCTGCTCTGCTGTGATGGACTTCTTACTTTCATTTTCTATAGGCTGCATCTCCAGTTGTTCGTCGTCAGTTTCCATATCTCCAGATTTTTTATTTATTTTATTGAAATTGAAGTGAGTAAGTCGTGCTTTACCTCTCTCCGCCTTGTGATGGACCAGGTCACCGACCCTATGCCTGGTCCTTCCTAGTTTAATGATTGTTGACCACGCGTTCCAGTGGCATTTGGTAGGGTGGATTTCTTGATATCGATGTCATGCAGTCTCTGCGGACAGGCACTATGCATATGTCCGTTCCTTCTGCAGTAATAACACTCAATGTTTCTCATCGGCGCCATGTCCTGCTGTGACCGTGCCATTCCTCTCATAGGTAGGTATGGTGTGCCTTGACCTGACCCTTGACCTTTCCTCCAACCACTGTGTTTTCATGCAGCCTCCCCCGACTCTCGATTTCACCCCTCATCTTACCCATTGCTTGCTTTAGATTCCGTACCTCATCTCGCAGTTGGTTAAGCAGGCTTGATGTTTGATCTATTGGCTGTACCACAGCTCGTACATGGTAACTCCTGTCTGGTGGCGGCTTCCTGCTATGTACAGTTTCTCTCGTTACTGCTTCAAACTGGTCTACGCGGGTTATAGCTTCATCCATTGTTTTCGGCTGTTGAAGGAGTACGTAGCGCTGAATCTCCGTATCTCCCAGACCTACCAGGTACTTATCGATCAGGATCTCCTCAAATTGATGACCGATCATTCCCGGCTATGCGCGATTAAACAGCTGTCGCACGACGGCTCCGTATTCTTCAGGAGTTTCTTCCCCTCTCTGGTTCCTGTTGCGTAACTCGCTTCGATGGACGTGCTTCCGCTCTGCGGGGTCGAATCTTCGTTGCAGGCAAGAAACAATCTGTGCATAGCTGGTTCGCTGTGATCGAGGCATTTCAATCATGGCTTCCAATGCTTCGGCTTCCAGACATAATCCCAGCTCTATGCACCAGGTCTCCTCTGGCCAGTTGTTGTAGGTAGCTGTCATGACAAATTTAACCAGGAACTGTTTTAAAGCAGTTCCGTCTCCTTTCCGAAATGTTGGCGCCTTCCGTTCCTTTCTAGGTGTGCTGCTATGACGTGGCATTGTCGGGCGGGAATCGTCCCCCATCCGTGTGCGCTGCTCTTCCACGTCGTTAGAATAGGCAGATATATCATCATTCTGCTCGGCTGTATCCGACTCTTCTTTCTTCGTCTTGCGTGACATGTTGCTGTAAGCAGGCATTGCTTGTCCGGCTACATGTGGAGTTTCATTGCCGTCCTCCTCTGAGCCTGCCCTATTCTCTCGCGTGGATTTCAGACTACATCTGCTTCGTTGACTGACTGGGCTACCCCAGTTGACTTCGAGGCTCTCCCTAGACCCTCCTGCATGATGCGGGGTTGTGTAGAGCTGCTCCTCGTTTTCTATCGGGCTCTCCTGTCCGGTAGCGTCTAGTGCTCTCCTCCCACCTGTGCCGGTACCGTTAGAGTGTAGATCAGCCGGTGTATCGAATATCAGAGGTGATCCTGCTCCCCCTCGTGCAATGACTTCGTCCGCCGCCCAGCTCAGCTGTCCCGCGCGTGATAACGCATCACGCTCGGTCGTTGGCGGCTGCGTTCTGTTATCACGTTTGGCCGCTGCCTGCTGCGTTCGTACAGGTTCTACACGTACTGGGCTGGGAGTGAAGCAACTTCTCAGCCTCGCCACTAAGCTATCCATTACTATACTAAACTATAACAATTTCACTCTGGTATTACTCTCTTCTGCTACTATTGCATGCGAAAATCCCATTACTATTGCATGCATCATTAGGTGATTACACGTTTAACTTCTCTTAGCTATTCTACGGGTTAATATTGTAGCCGTCTCTGTCTCTCCCAGTCGTGTGCTCCGCGGCTCGGCGCGAATTCGTGGGTTGGCAGTGTCTCCCTGTCATGTGTAGGCTATAGCTCCCTTAGTATAAGGTATACCTTCTCGGGCGTTGTCCTGCTCGTGGGTGGCTCTCCCTCCGACGGGGTGTGTGCGCTCTCTCTCCCTCAATCGCTCGTTCGTTCGTTCCAGCGAAAAAAATACACGGGAGCAGCGAGCGATTTCGCTCCCGTCAGCTTTCAAAGCGCTCTGGTAACAACAATTACGGAAGATGAATTAAGGAACAAATTTTGGAAGATACGAGTAAAAATCGCTCCTGTGCCGCCGGCAGCGTTCGAAATTAGTTCCGACCCAGAGGCCTGAGCACACCAAGTTTTTGCTTGGGCCACCATCTCTACAAAACTGCCGGTCCTCCTGACCGGCACTATTTCCCCTCATATTACGCTGAAATACTACGGTTATCGCAATGGCAGTTTAGACAGACTTCGTCATTTCTCAAGTTATTCAAGTTGAATTTATAACTGCAATTAGTGCACGCTTCTGCCAAAGCCATTAACTAGATTGTTTCCATTCATCAGGTATTTGCCTGGGGCGAAGTTTTGCCGTATTTACTTCTGTACGCTCGATTGCTCGCCGCTAGTCAGATTCCCCGCCATAAGTCAAACAAAGTTTCCGGTCGATCGATAACGAGGCTCGCGAACCGCTGGCGCGGCGCTCGCTTACAGGCGTTAGTGTAGCCGTGCGGAACATAACGACTGTATTATACAGGTTAATCAAACATGCACTTACCATCGCAATCTGCGCTCTTCTTCTTTCTTGGCATTTTGCAAAATGGCG
>NW_014577097.1:715321-722118 GCF_000485595.1 Priapulus caudatus | reverse complement strand
CGGCTGGGTATATAAGGAGCACAGAATCGCAGCTCAGGCAGTTATAGGTACAGGTCCAGGAAGAACAGGAAGAGGAAGAAGAAGAAGGAGAGGAAGCAGCCGAGGACGACGGAAAAGAGGGAGAGTTATTTTTCAGGGATAGGTTATAGGTAGGAAGGCGGGAAGAAGGAGAGGGAGGAAGGAACAGAGAGAGAGCGAACGGCAGCGTTGTAGCGAGAGGATAAACGCACAGGGCTTTTCAGGTAGGTGTAAACCAGAGCCGAACGGGAGAGGGGAATAAAACGGGCGAAGAACGGCATTCTGGTAGAGCTAGGAGCGACGGCGGGGGAGATACCTGGGAGACTGTGTGGATCCACGCAAGGCAAGGACGAACGTGAGGGAAGCAGACGGAGCCGGCGACGCGTAGATATTAGACGGGATCAATAATTTATAAAACTGTTAAAAGGTCCGCTGCATATACGAATGCAGGGGAATCATTTGTACATTAGTAACACGCAATAAAAGCTATATCACCGTATCGTTAACCGAATCTCACCGTGTTCTGTTCACCTGTTATCGGCTACGTGTCATCGCCGTCCTGCCTAATACATCGACAGGAGCGGACTCTGAATCCTACTACTGGACACGCGTTGTGAACTAACGTCTGTCGAACCGTAGTCGTCTACCCTAGAGGCACTACAATAAAGGTTAGTTGCTGATGTAAACATACAGGGATCACACATAGCCGATCCTATATTTTGGTCAACATATCAGAACAAATCGAACATATTTATACCTAACTTTAAGAGATCCTGATAGTACAAATTTATACAAGATCTTTGGTTTATATGCTCTGAATCCTCTCATGCTACATCGCTAAGGTCGGTCGATGGGCGCCATCTACTGGTAAAGAGTAGTAGCTAAGCTTCCTGCAGTCTCCGCCAGGGTATGTATAAGCGCAAAGAACTCTGGGTAAGAGATTGATGAACGCGCCCTTGTTCAAACGTAAGTTTGTGCTTTGTTTTGATGGCATTCTAACAATTGAGCTAGCATGCTTCTTGACAGAACATATCATTATCATAGAGTACATGAATATATACTATTATTACTAAATATTTCCATGTTAATTTAAGTCAAACAATTAGTTTAATCAATGAAATTTGGCCGAAATTGCGGTGTCGTAATCGTATTGTCACTCACTGTACGTGTGTCGGTGTGACACTGTCACTAACCTAATCAGTAAATCACTCCGATAGTCTTACTCGATCTTAGATTTGCAATACATTACACGCCTTGTGTCTAATTGTCTTGTGACCGTATGTTGTAAATTAATTCAGTAATATAGTGGTGATCATATTTCTTCAAAGCGGCAGGGGTGATGCCTGATGCATGGTACCAGATGTTGTCGCATAAAAGGGCTTAGGTCCCAGACCAGGGACTAAGATCCCCAGCGGTATACTACTAGTACTAGTCTAATGGCGAAATTGGTGTACGTAAAATGTCGTAATGGCAAGAAATATTTTAGGAGCATTTCATCTTCATGACCAGCACCGAGTATCGACGTGATGGAGAGTGACACGACATTAACCTCGGCTGAGACGGAACAGTGGCTTACTACTCCACTGACTCAAATTAACGATGGTCAGGCAACCGCAACAAGTGGCGTGCTTGCCTCCAGGAGAAGTGCTGCATTACGGCGCCAAAAAAGCCGACTCATTGGCACAGCTAGTACAAAAATAGGTGGGTGTAACCACATATTGTATATCACGGCTGAAGTGCTTTAATTAATTTCATCTACATGTAAACATAGTTTAAATACAGGTTGTGCCTGTTTTGTGTCCATTGCATGTTCAGATAATGCCATTAACCCATATAGCTGCACACATCAAAGTTAGCATGTAAGAAACAATCGTCAGTTGATACGTGTGGTTATGTCTTACCGCAATTGTAGGTGCGAGTAGGAGAAGGACCAGAACTCCGAGAATACAGACTGAACCTGAAACCCTACTAGCAGCAGGTGTGATAATATACAGTTTATATAGAAATACTTAATTATCATTATTGTAATTATATCTGTTTATCTAATGTGTTTCTCCTGCAAGTGTACACTTCAAACTGTTTATTTTATTGTGTCACGTGACATTGTACCTAAAAATGTATATTACTGTTTTTTATTAGAGTTGGTAAATAAAACCTGGTCTATCTACAAGGCATCACCATTGTACAGTTTCTCGATCAACTTACTCAAGAATTACAGCAAGAGCCTAACAGTTGAACTAGAAGCAGTAAGTGTTGGTAATGTACTTCTAAGCTAGGGCTTACAAAATTGGTCAGTTCAATGTTAATTGCTAAACACGTAAGACTCATTTAAAATATTAAGCATTGAAATTTCTTTTTTCCCCATTAATTTCCATCATACATCATTAATGTGACAAGACATTGAAAATTTAAACTTTGACATTGGACAGTTAATTATATCACATTGCAGGGTTTCTTCTACATAGGAGGCACTGCGTTGCACCGCCGTTGTCAAAATAGTGTCAATCCAAAAATAAATAGATCACCACATGCTTCTGAGTCCTGACTACATACATGGAAAATCATAATGAAATTCACAGCAACGTTTCTTTTTGCGTGCCGGCACACTCGTGTCGCAGCTTTTTCCTCGATTCCGGGAAAGTTTTGCTGTCGCTCCCTCATACCAGCGGTGCCCACCCCTACATATTCTCGGTCCCCCCCCCCCGTACTTCAATCAATGCCGCCCCAGCCAGCAAGCACGTACGCAGCCACGATGTGTACAGCCACAGACGTGGGTAACGGGTGTTGCGGGCTGCTTTTTTCTTTTGCGTCAATGCGTAGAGCAATTAGTAGACATTCAAATTTTTAAAATTTTGCTGGGGGAGAACCCCAGAACCCCCCTCTACCTCTCTCCCCCGCGTTTGTCGGCAGAAACCACATTCGTGCCTACTGCACGCCTTTGAATCCATCATGCGCGTTTTTTCCCCAAACTGGACATTACCTCCGTTGTCTAATTTTCCCTCAGAAGAAACCCTGCATTGATTCACACTGAAATGAATGAATATAAAAGAAATAATGAAAACAAAAGCTCAGCAATTTATATATCTTAATTTGCAGCTATATACATTTGGTAATCTATTGTTGATATTACTACACTAATATTTTTTATCATTCACCAATTGTTTATTGTTGGCTATGTCAATTCTTTCTTATATATTATTAAAAGTGCTTTTGTTTTTATAGGCAATTAAAAAAGGAGTTGCTGTAGGATTAGACTCTGAAACAACTTGCAAAGCAACCTTCTCTGTGTTTGAAGGGTTTGCATATGATCAAGGTATGAATGTGCAATAATAGTTAAATACTCACGTGTGTGCGTGCGTTTGTGTGCGTGCGTGCGTGCGTGCCTGTGTTCATGCACGTGTGTATGCGTGCATGTTAAGCAATTCACATATTACTACCTCAAAGCTAAAAAAACCAAAGGAGCACAGCTTATAATCTAAATGCTGTGCACTTTTTTCTTTTTAACAGATGGAGCGCAATCAGTAAAACTATCTGTATCTGCGAAACGGAAGCAGATTTCTGACAATGAACCCAGTGAGGTATTGACTCTGCTGCTCACAGGAAGAATGAATGATGCATCAAAATCAATATCGGGCTCATTCACCTGTTGTCCCGTGATGCTGACGAGAGGCCAGGTGATGTTTACAGACATTGTAATGGCCTGGATGCAGGTGGGTAAATACACTTCTATTGGTACAGCATTATGCTTGTTCATGTGTGCATATGTGTACGCGTGATAAAAACTGCTAATTTCAACCTTTTGTTTCGCCTGTGGTTTATCGCGTGGATTTATCAACTAACTAGTTCTGTTGTACATACACAACAGCAATGCTCCCTACAAAAGTTTTGCCACACCAGCTCTAAAGTATGCAAGGCTGTAGCTCTACCGGTATTGATATAAATGTGAATTTTTAGCTGGCCGGATATAGAATCATACGTTGTAGTATAGCCCTGTAGCGGGAGTGAAGGGGCTATACCAGTAGAACTAGCAAAGCTGTATGCCTGTTCTGTTTTCTCTAATTTCAGAATCAGTTTGATTGCAGTATCTATCGTATGAGCTTTTCACAATACCATCTGGCATGGATGGTTGCCATGTGGGCAGGTATACTGCCAGGTAAGCATCTGTTCTCAAAACTAATGATTATACCTTAAACACACATTGAAAGAAATTTAATTTAATCACTTGATAGCAAAGAGGAAATGATGTGTCAACATCTAGCTCTGTGTGCGTAGTAAAATATAAGGCAACTGTTTTTACAGAGAATACTTCACCAAAATCAGTCATGCTAGTTTACTCAGTACCGGAGACAGAAGGTGTAGATACACTAACACTGAGCATCAATCCACATGACTGCAAGAGGCTCTGGGTGAGGTAATTATGTGCAACCTATTTAGCTGTTTTGAAGTTTGGCACTTCAGATTGCTACATCATTTACATCATCATTTCTTGCAGTACATAAGTCAATCATACAGTGCAATATTTCATTTCATACATACACTTCTTTTTTTAATACAATTTTCTTAAATCTTACAATCCTCCTTATTAAGAAACTGGAAGTGGAACTGGAACTGTGTTGGGAGAGTCCAATAGATTTAACGGAAGCTTCCACCAATGCTATTCCTTCTCTTCTGACAGCGTTCACAATGCCGATTCTTCAAGCTTCCTGGAAAGTGAGGTGCACACGTTTCACAAGAGCCTAGAGTTACATTTCTACCAGCATTTCAAGATACATCTGTCTGTAAGTGTGCCCATCTTGGCAGTGTTCTCCATAACCTTCCCATATAAAAAAAAAAAAACCAGCTACGAGTTTAGCATCAACCTCACACTCTTGTCTGAAGTACTGTGAATCTAAAGTTTCGTTAAAAAAACAGCGGTTCCCACTGAAAAAGTGGATAGTCACTATAACCTCCACGGGAAAAATCTGCACGTTCCGATAAAATGGCCTGTGTTACTTTTCCATTGTTGTAATAGATTCAAAGTGTCTTCGAGCATTACTCATTTGCTCAGGCAAGACAATATGCTTTTAGATTTAGTTTTTAATTGCATTTTCAGTGCATGCAGCTTTCAAGCATAGGGACACCAATAGTGTTTGTGAGTTCGGAAGGAAAAATGAAGGTAATATTGAATGAATGTGCAAAATCCCTTGTTGCACATTATGCATATACCAGATTATCATGGTTATTTCCTATCACGTATTTGAGTGTGTACACTCTGCTATACTCCGATATAAAATGCCACAAGTTTGTTCTGTATAAGTGGTAATGGAAGTAATGCCATGCAGATTGATGAGTGTAATTTGATATTGCTTACATCAGTGTTCATTTTGCACCTACTTTTGACAGATGTACTCAGTGGAGCATGTAGACAGTGTACTGCAGTTGCTGGTGGATCTCATAGTTGAAGAATACCCTGACCGACTGCAGGAGAGCTTGTAGACCTTGTGCCTTAGCTCCCATATCAGTCTGACGATGGCGCATACAAGATCATGCAGAATACTACAGAATACATGCAGATGTACCGTGGCAGTCCCAAGTGTAAAAGCTGCTTAGTATATGTGGCCACACTGACCTTATATACCAACTTTACGATGGAGATTTGGTTGTGTAATGGCGATCTTGAATGTATTCTGCTTAGATGTCGTGACAGACGTACAAAGAAATAAAAAAAAGTGTAAAATTTAAAACATTTAAACGTTTAAAAAAAAAATTCCTGCCTAAATACTCTGACCCTAACCCGAACCCTAAATATAGATATATATTTATTCATGTAGAGAATGCATCGAACACAACGGGAAGAATGTGCGTTCACGTGCGTTTTATCATATCTTGGTTGTATATACCGCACTGGCTATGACCACTGTATGCATGCAGCCGTCGTCAGATGTTAGCAACGCGCGCCCAGCGACACAGATGTGCGCAGCCAACGGCAGCTGGCAGAGGGGGGGGGGGCGAATGCATATACATGAGATTGCCGCGAGAGGGCAGTAGGATACAGTCAACAACAATGGAGGACTTTGTCGTCGTTGAGTTTCCAAAAAAACAACGGATTTCCAGGTAATTTACTGCGGAGAGCAAGTAGTATCAGTCCGTAAATGGCGCGCGCAAATACGCAGATACATTTTAGGGCCGTAGCAGAGGAACATGACGGGAAATTCTAGCGCGTAGCAATGCCAATGGTGAGAAACGGTCAGTAACAGGCAAGTAGTGTCGCTTCAACGCAGTTTTTTCCACACTTCCTGTGAACTCACATAATGTTTCTCGGTCGAAATGAACAAACAACACTCAACAACACCCCTCTCGATTTAAAAGGGGCTACCCCCACATTGACGAAAATGACATGTCTCAATCTGGCGGCGCCTTAAAAACACAAGTTCAGTTTACGCACCTTATACCTGACAAGTATCACGAGGTGATGCACAGAATAGTGTACATCACGAGATGATGCACAGATTGGCGCCTTAAAAACACAAGTTCAGTTTACGCACCTTATACCTGACAAGTATCACGAGGTGATGCACAGAATAGTGTATATCACGGCTCCCCCTTCCTTTCGCCCTCCAGCCATCATGGCTCCCCCTTCCTCTCGCCCTCCAGCCATCACGGCTCTCCCTTCCTCTCGCCCTCCAGCCATCACGGCTCCCCTTTCCTCTCTC
Source organism: Priapulus caudatus (assembly GCF_000485595.1). NCBI lineage: Eukaryota > Metazoa > Priapulida > Priapulimorpha > Priapulimorphida > Priapulidae > Priapulus > Priapulus caudatus. The sequence continues at coordinate 715,408 of NW_014577097.1, read as the reverse complement.
CCTCTAACCATCACGGCTTCCTCTCTCCCTCTAACCATCATGGCTTCCTCTCTCTCTCTAACCCTCATGGCTTCCTCTCTCTCTCTA